>NC_086322.1:75305078-75362578 GCF_036172605.1 Pelobates fuscus | reverse complement strand
CTCCAGTTTATCCATAGTTAAACCCGTTTTCAATTACATATTTCTTACCGCTCCTCCATCCTCTACTACTATTCCTATACAATACCAAAACTTTAAAAAAGTATTTGACAAGAGAGAAGTCAACCATATTCCCCACATTGGTCATGTGATTGTGCTATACATTTGCTCCCTGGTTCTATGCCACCCATAGGCAGAGTTTATCCCCTCTCTTTCAAAGATACATACGAAAGGCATTACAAAAAAAAAAAGGCTTCCTTAGATGTTTTTCTTCATCTGCTGCTGCAGGTTTTTTTTTAGCTACAAAAATTAGTGGATTTAAGACCCTGCATTTATTATAGAGATCTGAATAAGATCAGAATTAAAAATGTGTATCCTATGCATGCCACTGAACTCTTTGACCGCCTTAAAGGATCCACATGGCTCACTAAACAAGACTTATGTGGTGGAAAACCACTTTAAATAGACATAGAGGACACTATGAGTATTTGGTTGTACCATTTAGGTTTTGTAATGACCCTGTCATGTTTAAAAACTTGGTCAATGATGTCCCTAGGTAGTGCCTAAATAGTTTCATCATAGTTTACGTTGACAACATTCTTATACACTCTCCTGATCTTGAAACACACCATCCCCATGTATGCACAGTTCTTAAAACGCTTCTAAAGAACAGATTCTAATTATTTTTTTAATTTTTATTTTATTATTGTTTTATAAATGTGAAAAGTTATTATTTGATTGGGTTAAAGGCTATCCGGGGTTTATGTGAACTATGATGTGGGTTTTCAGAATTGTTATCATAGATTTAGTCAGAGCTTTTCTAACACAATTGGACCTATCACAAACAAGAAAGGTGTTGATTCTCATGAATGGTCTAAAGATGCTAAACAAACTTTGATTCCTGAAAAGCATTTTTGTGTTCTTTCTAAAGACCTCCACCAGACACTCTTCTTTCTCCCTGTGACTTCTTCTCCAAAAAAATTACTCAAAAAATGCAAAAAGACTGAATTATAAACAAACACGTTAGACTCATATTACCACACAACAACTATGTGACATCTTACAGACCTGGTTATAGTAATATCAAAATTATAAAATTATATATTTTGTACCCCTAACCAAGTTACCATCAGCTGATGACCTAGCTAAGATATTTGCTTGTGAAGTATTTTAATTACATGGTATTCTACAAGTTCTAGTCTCTAATAGAGGATTCTGATTTGTTTCTAGAGGGAATTTTGTGCTGAGTTTGGGATTTATTTGTCTTTTCTGTCTGCCTATCACCCACATACCAATGAACATGCCAATCTGTTCTTTGAATACTATCTATGGTGATTTGTGCCTGATCTGCAGGACAACTCTGTGGACATGCTTCCCTGGGCTGAATTTGCATGCAACAACTCAGACCATGATGCTGTGGGTCACAGTTCCTTCTCTACAAATTATGGCTTTCATCCTGCTGTCTTCCCAGCCTCCTTTCTGGATAAAGGGATGCCGGGATTGGACTCTCATTTAGCCTCTTTGCAGAAGGTTTGGGAGCAGCAGGTCCATGCAATTCTGCAGAATAACTCCATGCTCCAGATGCGCTTTGCTTATCAACGCCGTGGAGCAGCTCTGTCCTATCAAATGGATGATAGGGGTAGGTTATCAACACAGAACATCCGTCTCCCGGTCCATTTCAAAAATATGGCTCCACATTTCATTGGTCCTTATAATAAATTTACTCAGAGTAAACCTTGAAGCCTTGAATTTACCAGAAATCTCCGTATATCCAATGTGTTTCATGTCTCCTGTAGGAGTGATTATACATTTACAGCGCAACCATTTTACTAATAAGGTGTCTCCTTCTGCTGTTCTTCTTGTTGTCAATGAGGAAGAGCATGAGTTCCAAGTTATTGTTGATTCTCGATTTACTAGGAGTTCCCTCCATTATTTTGTGCACTTAAAAGAATATGGTTCTGCTTCTGACATCCATGTTCCAGTCCTTCTTCCAAGATTCCATAACAGGTTTCCTTATTGTCCTAATCCTGTCTGCCCAGGGGGTTGGTCCATGATGCGCCACGTGATGAGGACATTTATTTATCATCTGTGTTCTGATGCACACCCATTCATCCCTAGCTTCCTGTTGCCTCAATATGAAATCATATATGACATTGAACCTTTACATTGGTCTGCTTTTATGAAGTCAGTCTATGTGGTGCTTTTTGATGATGCATACATGCTCGTGACATCATGACCCTTTATAACCAATCTGGACCTAGAATAGGGTATATATACTTCCTGGTTGTCTTTATTTCCTTGCCCTGTCATGGTTTCTAATTGCCCAAGAGTGCATTTTTAGCTTTACTTAACTGTTTTTTTACTTTGGCTTCTTGAATTCACTTTAAATTCCAAGCAATGCTCAGTTGATGTTCCTACCACTTATGAAATCCCTCCTTATCAAAATAAAACTGATCACTGAACCAGATAACTACTTCTTCTGGTTAGTGAATCAATCAAGCTTCTAGGTGGGTCTCTGACTCGCCAAAAATGTATTTTGTTACGGCAATACAAATATAATTAAAATATTGCAGTAGACCCATTGTTTTAGTAAAT
This sequence comes from Pelobates fuscus, assembly GCF_036172605.1. Classification (NCBI taxonomy): domain Eukaryota; kingdom Metazoa; phylum Chordata; class Amphibia; order Anura; family Pelobatidae; genus Pelobates; species Pelobates fuscus. The sequence goes on along the minus strand of NC_086322.1, from coordinate 75,359,986 downwards.
TAGAGCTTTAAAGCAGCTTGCTTGATAATATAAGTATAAAAGGCAATCTATTGGTTAAATCCCAACTTATTATAGCGTAATAGTGCTCATAATATACCTCTCAAAAAAGGACAAGCCATATTCCGTTTTACTGGTGGCAATCATGCTAAAACCCACTTTTGTCAGCTGTCCCTAATTTAAGTATAACAGCATCAATATTTTTATTCTTCTTGCTATATTTACATATGCCTCATACTAAACATATGCGGGTATGGTGTGTTTTTTTTTTCCTAAATTTTATCTTTAAAAAAATTTAATATATATAAAATAAATACATATAGTCTACTAATCTTAAATGTATTTATGTGAAATCTTTGAAACCTACACTGATGTATTTTATATACATTAATAAATATTTGAGTCCTGTCATACATAACCTGATCTTCTGGTGGTCATAAATGATTGTTTAATTATACTGTGATATTTGTTTTCAGTTTGCCCATGATTGAATGCTTGGTGCAGGACAATGTATATTCTTAGAAATTATATAAATGATATATTGTATCTAAATTGCAGATGTACACTTTGTATTTGAGGCAAAGGGTAATACTTGCCCTATGATTCTTTCAAATGTGATTCCCAGGTTAAGTTATTCATTGTTTATTTTAAACTGTTCATTATAAATGGCACTGTGGAATAAGTGGCGTGTGACCTTGAACCTGTTTATAGCTGTTTTGAAATGTTAATTACATTTATTGCAGGTAGTTGGGATGTGGAAGAGTTTCATAGTAGTGCTTAAAGAAGGATAACAATGTGATATTTCTGTTTTAAAGGTATCATGTGTGACCATTTATGATAAGGTTTCTTTTGAATAATTATAAATAATTTTAAAAAGGGACGTAAAAAACAGATAAAAATTGTATCTTGTAATACCTTTTTTATTGGACCAACATAATATTTTTAATAACAAGCTTTCAGGAGAACCTTCCCTTTCTCAAGTCTAAAGCATTTCTGAGCAAGACGACACATAAAATTCAAAGTTGAGTTGTGATACAGGGGTTAAAGGACATGAGTGCAGATAAGACACAGGTTTAATAGAGAATAGACATCATTCTCATAGAGGGTCGTAAATATCTAGTGTGAAGATCATAGAGTAGGGGGAGGAGGGGGTTGGAGAGAGAAAGAAAAAAAAAAACAGAGAGTGCAGAAGATGTGCTACAAGGGAAGAGTAAAAACAACATAATTACTTATATAAAGAATGCATGTATTCCCATCCAAGAGTTACAGGATACAAGAATATATGTATGAACACTCATGTCCTTTAACCCCTGTGTCACAACTCAACTTTTAATTTTATCGTCTTGCTCAGAAATGCTTTAGACTGGAGAAAGGGAAGGTTCTCTCGAAAGCTTATCATTAAAAAATTATGTTAGTCTAATAAAAAAAGGTATTACAAGATTTGAATTTTATCTGTTTTTTACAATCTCTACTGGAACACTTTAAAAAGGAGGTAAGTATGGCAAATTTAGGTCTTTCAGCCTTTTGGTAGATAACTCCCTAATACTGTGGTAATTAACACCTTAAGGACACATGACATGTGTGACATGTCATGATTCCCTTTTATTCCAGAAGTTTGGTCCTTAAGGGGTTAAGGAGTTATCTACTAAGCGGCTGCAAGAGAAGTGCCGAAGTTCCGAAATTCCAAAGTGCCGAATTTCTGAAGTGTCAAAGTGCCATAGTGCTGAAGTACCGAAGTTCCGAAGTGTCAAATTGCCAAACCGAACCGAAGTGCGAAGTTCCGAATTGCCAAAGTCCCAAATTTCTGAATGCCGAACCAAACCAAATATTTGCCCCATGCACATCCCTATTGAATGACATGTAATTATTAAATTTGGATCTTGTAACTGTTTTGTTTACTGTAGCCCTTGCTGTTCTGTTATGTCCACAATTAATCATGGATAACTGAATCAGTGAATTAGGAAGTAGAAATGGGATGACTTGCAATTTAAGGAAGTGATCTACAGGGATGAATTTGAAACTCTTTGCTTTAACAGGTTTTTTAAGGATTATTTGGGAAAAGATTAAAAAATTAAAACAGAAAAATTGACTAGATGGTCTCTGCACTTGGACAGCTTTTTCATGGAAAGGTCTATGGTTTGTTCACTAACAAAGAACTGTGGTGAATCTGAAATCAAAGGCCGGAATAACTGAATTGGAAACATTTCTGATTCATGAGAATGGCTGAAGTTTGACTAAGTTCAATTTTACTTTCAACATATCAACTTCAAATTGGGAATTGAAGGGGGCGGGGCCGGGCCGCCGAGCCGAGTGGTCGCAGGAGAGACCAGCTCCCGCATAACCGGACCTAATAGACCCATAAACCGACTGTTATGGGAGGAAATTAATGCTCAGCATCCACGACCCTCGATACACACGGGCTACCGGAGCCGAGGAGAAGCTTACCGTTGGAGTTCTAGTCCCTCGGAGGAGAGGTCCCTGCTACACCAGGTGGGGGCCTGCCTGGTGGTGAGTGGAGTGGACGGCCGCCACTCCACTATCCTGCCCAACGGAACCCGACAATCGAATGGAACACCGGCGGACCCGGTCCCGATCCCCCCCCCCCTCTGGACCGGGGGGGTGATCCCGGTCCTCACCCAGAGGCATGGCAGCCGGAACGCAGGGGCACCACCACCACACCCGAAGGCCCGACCGCAGGTTCCAGCACCTAAGATGGCTGCTGCCACATGCGCTGGAGTCAGCAGAGGGAAGCACATAATGGCAGAGCTCGGAACACCCAGCAAAGCTGGTAGATAAGGGCCCACAGGGTCAGAGAAGCTGGAGACTCCACTGCATCACAGCTCACCAAGCAATTTCCTACCCAGGTAGGCGGCTGGCCACGAGGCTGGCAAGCAGCAGTGGAGGCCCGCTGGAGCCAAGGCGACGGATGCACCAGCTTCACTCTCACAAACCGGTTGCCGAGCGAGGAGAGCCACCCAGCAGCACGCCAGCATGAGCAACACTCAGCGTTAACCTCGGAGGACACTCCTCCAGATGCCATACAGAATCACTCACCTGGGATGCACCTGGAGAGTCAGTGCTAGAGCCGAAATTATGCTAGCGCCGGGTCACGCCGACATGCTGGAGCAAGCAATGGCTGACCATGTGTACACTACCACCCACGCAGCAGCGGACCCACCATGCCGACAGATCCTGAAGTGTGCGCAGACCGACAAACTTTGAGCAGCCAGGGTGATGTTGTGCTTGCGGATTGCTGTCTGACTTTGGCATGCTTAAGTTTAGACACTGAGCCTTACCACCTTAAACCCTTTTTCTATAACACACAAAATTGATAGCATTGCTAGCACCCTAACAAAGCAGAGATAGTTAACCTACCATCACTCATGCCTAGCCTGCATCTGAAATGTTTTTGATCTTTAGTGTTACTTATGTGTTCTCCCACTGTGCCTGTACCTGTAACATGTAGCCTGCCTTCTCGGGTGGGCAACCTGAGAATACTCCTAGATAAGCAAATACATCGCACATAATATAGTGTATGACCTAACTGCTTTCACTTTGCTCTCTAGTGCCTAATCAATAACACAGTATTTGGCAACACACTCGCTCCCCCCGTAAGCACGGAACACGACTATGTCATTGCTATGTCTTGTCTAACCTGTTATTATACTATAATTACTCGCAATCCCGACCTCGCATGTTGAGCCATAAAGCGACATCTATTAGCTTGATATCTATACGTGATATGTAAAAAAAAAAAGTGTATTGTCTGTCTAACCCCCACTGTAACTAATGTCTTGAAACCTGCATATGGAATGCCGTTGGGGTACCATATGTATGCCTGTGACCAATATACGCACTGCAAAAATAAAGAATAAAAAAAAATAAAAAAAAATTGGGAATTGAAGAAGAAAGTAAGGTTTATCAACAGGGACTCTAAAATAAATTTGAAGATATAAGCCTGAAATAATGTGATGTTTCCTTTGTCTTATTCTTTTCTATTCTGAGATGATACAAGCTACAAGGAAACAGTAAGAAACATGTCAAGTTTAGAAAATTTAGTTTATTCTGATATAGCATTATTTCAGCAGCAGTGTTGTTTATTTGGACAAAGAAAAATATAATTGGTTCAAAATTACACTTGACTCAAATGTAAATGTACACGTTAAGCATGCCCATACAGTCTACAGGAGTATAGAGCATGCCCATACAGTCTAACTGCTCAATTATTTTCCATTTAGAACTTAAATTGACACTATAGACACCTAGACGCTTCATCTCATTGAAGTTGTTTGGGTGCAGCCTCTCGTGTTCTGCATTCCTTACTCTGAAAAATGACATTAAACATCCTCACACTTGAATTAGGACTTCAAGCATTTTAAAAATCCCCATAGAAAAGAATTGATTAAATGCACTTCTATGGGGAAGGTCTAATCTATGAGAGATGTGAGCAGCATGTGCGCATGCAGGTCCTCCATCGACGTGACGTCGCTGGAGAAAGATCGATCCAGCACCAAGAGACCTAAGCACTGCAAAGGGTTAAAGGATTTTAAACCCTTTTCATGCTCTGGTGGGGGGCATGTAAGAACCTGGGCTATGCCTATGTCTAAGTAACCCTGTGCCCATTAAAGGTGCAGGGTGTGTATTGTTTCATTATTACCGTATATTCTCGAGTATAAGTCGAGTTTTACAGCACATTTTTTGTGCTGAAAAAACCCAACTCGACTTATACTTGAGTCAATGTCTGTATTATGGCAACTTACATTGCCATAATACAGACAAGGGGCTGTGTAGGAGGGGGGCTGTCAGGAACATATTACTTACCTCTCCTGCAGCTCCTGTCAGCTCCCTCCTCCTCTGCGCTGGTCCGGTCAGCTCCCTCTGCAACTCCCAGTGTAAGTCTCGCGAGAGCCGCGGGGTCATAGTGCGGCTCTCGCAAGACTTACACTGTGAGCTGAGAGAGGAGCTGACCGAACCGGCGCGGAGGAGGAGGGAGCTGACAGGAGCTGCAGGAGAGATAAGTAACAGCTTCCTGCCAGCCCCCCCCCCACTGAACTGCCAATGCCACTGGACCACCAGGGAGTGAGAGCCCCCCTCCCTGCCATGTATCAAGCAGGGAGGGGGGACGAAAAATATATAAAATAACATTTAACAATAAAAAAATAATAAAAAAATAATAATAAAAAAATTATTAATAATAAAACAAATTAATATTAAAAAAATAATAATAAAAAGGCCCACCCCCCACCAAGGCTCTGCATCACACACACACACTGCATTCATACACACACACACACTGCACTCATACACACACACTGCATTCATACACACACACTGCATTCATACACACACTGCACTCATACACACACTCTGCATTCATACACACACTCTGCATTCATACACACACTCTGCATTCATACACACACTCTGCACTCATACACACACACTGCACTCATACACACACACTGTAAATAAATATTCAACTAATATAATCTTTTTAGGATCTAATTTTATTTAGAAATTTACCAGTAACTTCTGCATTTCCCACCCTAGTCTTATACTCGAGTCAATACGTTTTACCAGTTGTTTGGGGTAAAATTAGGGGCCTCGGCTTATATTTGGGTCGGCTTATACTCGAGTATATATGGTATATGTTTTGTGTGCTCTCCTGTCCTGCTGATACTTGTTACCAAGTAGGTGGATTTGGCTTTGGAGCCTTTATGACCCCACCTGTTGGTGGAAACATCAATATGCACTAACTGAATAGCAAGTCTTGTTAATTTGCATATTCAGGTACATTTGCATACTTATATTTCTGCAGGTAGGAGAGATACTTTGCATTGAATGTTGTCTTCCACACCCCTTTATATATATGCAAAACCAAAACAGAACAAATCACCCTTATTTTCACAAGTGCTCAGTGACTTAAACATTAAAGATGAACTTAGCTTGTAACAGACAGCTTCCAAAGGTAACCTTCCCAGCTGGTTACCACAATAGCAGAATACCTGTATAGAGAAAATAGGAATACAGCTGTATAATCTAGGGATAATACAACAACAAAACATAGTGTGATATTGTCAAACAAAATAAAATGCTTTTTATAAATTGCACTCACAAGATATCAACTTTAAGATCGCTTATTAGGTGCCTCCCCTGATGGTGATGGGGGGTTATATCGACCTCCTCACTGTCACTGATGTTTTTAATTCAGGAGCCGAGAGAAGTCAGGAATCCAGGTAAGTAAAAAAAAATATTTTTGTTTGTACAATTGGACCTGGACTCTATGATTCATTTTTTAATCTATATGATATAAAACCATTTGTGTTTTTGGTACAATAAAAAGATTTCACCATGTTGATGTATTCTTCCTAGATTATATAGCTGTACCCCTATTTTCTCTATACATATGTCCCTTTATAAATTTGTAATTGACTTATAATACGTTGCTCTGGTATGATTTGGCTATTTGTATTTTGTATGTATTGCATGTCAGTTCCATTTGGAACTTGGTGTCCTGTGTGATTTTTGGGATCCCAGAGACAGAGTTTTTTGAACCTGTTGCCTGGCTGCACGATCCCTCTAGCTAATTAGGAGAGCTAAGCCTAAGAGCCTCAAGTTCCTTTGTAAAGGCAATAGCAATAATTGTAAGCAGAGCAGCAGAAGAATAGGCAGAAGGGACAATACCTGTAAGTTGCAGAGGAGTAGGCAGAGGGGACAATACCTACCTGAAAGAAAGGCTGCAGCAAAATAGGCAGAAGGGGCGATACCTGCCTGGAAGGAGAGCTGCAGCCTGGTCTGGAGGAAATGTTCCAGAAGGATCTCAGTCAAGCTGCAGTGACTGGGGCAGAAGCACTTCAGGTTTCTGGGTTCAAGCTAGGAAGTGAGTTTGGCCAGGGTTCAGGGAGCTCTTTCACATTAGTGATAGGGGCATACTTACATAGCCTCCTTACATGAAAAATGTGTTTACTTTTAAAACTTACCTTATGGCACAGTGTGGTCAATTAACAAGTTCTTATTTCCTGCACTGCAAATTGTCTGCTAGAGACTGCACCATTCCTCCTGTGTGATTAAAGTTCAATCAACAGACCAAGATGTAAAAGCTAGATTTAAGAAATTGAAACTTATTATAGCTTATTAGAAATGTTGGCATGTGGACATTTTTAGAGAATGTTGATAGCTATAAATGCCATGATTTTAATACTTTTTTTAAAAAATACATTTTTATTATTTAAATTTTTAGAGAAAAATATAAATACACACAGACAAAGCCAATAGTATTTTCTTTATTTAATTATTAATCAAGGTTTAATTTTTATGAGCCATTTTTCTATCATCTTACCATGCTTTTCCATATTTGAATTTAAACATTTCAGACCTTTTTCCATTATTAACTGGAATATTATGTGGTTCTTTAGTATGTCCTAATTGTAAGTAGCTAGCACGTGTGCTTATTTTGATGTTGTGGGCCAATTAAGGTGTAGAATAGCAATTTTGGTTCTTTCTGCAACTTTACTTTAATTGTAGGTCATAAATATTTAAAAGACCAATCCCAGAGATTTCTGATACCATCACACTACCATCAAATTTGTAAAAGAGTTCCTGTTTCTTTACCACATCTACAGCATATATTTGAACAATTGCAATACATTTTAGATAATTTTGCAGGAACATAATACCATCGGTTCAACAATTTATATTGCACCTCTATAAGAGTCAAACAGTGTATTAAACGCTTTAACGTATTTAGTGAGTTATTCCATAAACTTTCTAGAATGGCTATATTCAGGTCTTTCAAGAAATGTAGTTAGATTTAGTTATTAACTTACTTTCTTTTTATTATATATTCCTTCTAGTCTTGAGGGAATTTCTTGCTTACCTCTGTACAAATGCAAAGTTAAGAAACTATAAACCCTTGTATATATAAAAAGATCTCTGTTAAGCATGTCAACTTCCTGAATCAGTAGGGCAAAAGGTTTAATTTGGCTCCTCAAATTTGATCTTTAATTAGGTTTATGCCCAGCCTTTACTATTCTGATAGGTCTAGATTTTGAATATTGTAGGTGAAGAGTCAGAAACCTTCACATTAAGAATTAGACATTTTTTGATCTTACGCCAATCTTGAAGAATATTATCTATTATGCAGCACCTATTCCTGATTATTATAGCTATATTATAGCTGAAGAAATTTATTTTGTATTAGTGGTATAACATTGCCTTTTATACCATGCTTCAGTTTGTGAAGTATCAGTTTGCATTATATAAATATGTTTCATGCGTTTTGTCCAATAAAAGTTTAATAACATAATTTGGAATTTCTTTCTCTGCCATTCCAATTTTGAGATTCTGTCCTGAGCCATCTGTTACGAGTGCACCCTACTTCAAGAGGGTGCGTGACATAGTTGTGGTGGTTAAAGGGTTAAAGTTCACTATTTGTCTGCACTAGACCAGAAATAATGATAAAATCCAATTTAACACCACCCACACTTAACCATAATAATATAAATATTACTATTTTAATGCTGCCACCACCAAGACAATTTATAAATGGGATCCTTGGTCCCCCATGTAACTTAATAATAAAAACCCACCAAATGCAACGTAGCACAATATCTATGTAATTGAAAAACACTAATGAGTCTCTTCAGGTAATGTGATTCTTTACCAGACAAAGGCAGAACTTAATAAAGGAATATTTATTATGAGCAAAAAATAGTCAAGGTGCATACAAAAATATAGATGACAATCAAATGAGTTACACCAACAACATATAAAAACAAAAATGATAACATAACAGAAGTCCTGATAACCTAATCAGGTTTTTAAAGTAAAACTTCTGCCCAGGAGGGTGTCTGGTAAGGTAAATGATGACTCACTCAGCATTAGATACTAGCCCCTAAGCAAGTTCAATGCACAATTCAGTATCATGATATATATAATATATATATAATATATATATATATATATATATATAATATATATACCCTGTGGATTGCCAAGCCTCATCCAGAGGTGGAGATAAGGCATACCTATAGTAACTATAAGTGACCACCCCCTTGTGTTCCAGACCAACATCAATCCGAATGGAAACATTTGGTTCTATCTCCTCTTATGTACAGAAAAAATAATTGCATCTATGAATTTTTCCATTCACACTTGTGACCCAATATAGCGGACATTACAAGCTCTTTCCCTTTGGTTAAGTTAAGCAAATCATGTTTGGGCTTGATTAGAAGATTGTGCTTGTCCAATGCTAAATATAATAAATATGAGGTATTAATGTGTCTTTTGGATATGATACTGTAACACAAGGCTAATGGTCATTAACATATCAAAGGACCCCCTATCTAAGAGGGAATCGAGACATATAAAAAATTAGAGAGTTAGATTATATTTAAACCAGACTTCCAGGCCACTTATGTGTGACTCCTTACACCTTGCAGAGCCTTTGATTAATCAAAGGTTCAATTCATACTGTAAACCATCTGACCCCTTTCACATTCCTATGCAATTTACATTATCCATTCTGTCACCTGACCTTGCAACCAAGTGGCCAATTAATATATGCACTACACAAATTACATTAAATGGTAATATTCTATTGTGCAACAATGAATTATGCACCCTTGGCATGACACCCTCTTTAACCAGCCATTGCATATTTTAAGTGGTAAATGTTCATTCATGTACATTCATTTAGGGATACTATACAATTATATAACCACCTGAATCCTACCTATGCAAGATAATTCTATATTTCTCCATGTCTATATTTCTCCATTCGTTAAGCAAACGATTTGTGTCTTTTAGGACAATCATGCATTTATTCCCCATAATTTCTTCTATTTTAGCAGCTATGTTTTAAGCCCAAGTAATTTATTTATTTTGAAGACCATGAAAAACTGAAAGATTCATTTTTTATTTTTTATTATTCATGAACATCCATGCTTTGTTCACAAGACATCCGTGGAAATATTACATTTAAAGAAATGTACATTTGGGTTTTAACATTGGTACTTATTGCATACATACATTATCCTAACTGCCTGTGTTAATACAGGTCTTATTACTATTATGTATATGTGAACATTTCCAGTTTTCTCTTTTAAAGGGCAAGGTAACTTGTAGGGGAGGTAGGAAAGGAGGGTGGGGGAATTGGGTAGGGAGAAAGAAAATTTAAGATTTTTTTGTAAATATTTTTCTAAATGTATTGGTTGGATAACCAATTTCTCAGTGTTTAGGTTATAATTATTACTTCTAATAATTGTATAACCCCTTCTAACTCTGGTAGAGAGCTGCCTGCATCTTTTATTGTTATTATACATGATACAAATTAAGTTACGGCGCACACAAATCATATACTCATAATCTTATCAGGCTACTTAAATTTGCCTATCTAAGAAAATAAATATGGGGATTCAGTTCCACCAAATGGCCATATGTTGTTAAGCCCACCACTACTTCATAGTACCCCAATATCGGTGGGTTCTGCACTAACTCCAAATGTGGGAGACAAATTCAATAGTGCTAAATAAGCTAAAGGGTATAAAGTTACTCTATTGTAGGAGCATTATTAGTATACAAAAATGTTGACAAAAGCAATTAAAACAGTGTCAAAACTAAACAATTGATGTGTTAGTGCTTGGATGGATATACTCACAATGCAAATGAATGTGTGAAATGAAGGTTATAACAAAAGTGACATCGCTACCACTGTTTTTAATTGCTTTTATCACAATTTTTGTATACTCACATGTTTGCCCCTGAGTGGTTTCACGCTGAAACGCGCATTGGGCTTTTCATTGTTATCTCCCTTTTGGAGCACTTCAGCACTATGCACTGACACACAATGGTTACTTTTTATTTTTTATTTTTTATTTTCTATTTTTGATACTGAGGTAGCATTATAGGATTACAGGATTGTCACTTCAGATTCAGCATTTATATAGAACACCCTGCAAGGTGTTTCCAGGAGTTATAGGGTTTATCAATAAGGATGCCCCATTTTTGTCTCTTCAGTATTTAGAGAGGATCTTACTAGAATATACTTTTCTGACAGACTCTACTTATATTATTTATTTTGTCAATATAGTAGTTGCTTATTTACTGCTATCCTTGTCATACCCTTTTCTCCTTTTACAAATTTGTAGCTGTTCCTGTTCTCTGTGTTAGGGATTGTTTGCTGCCTTTTCTACCTACTATTGGACTTTTGTCTTTCTATACTAGGCTATTTTTAGCCAGGGTTGGGTTTTACTTCCATTAGCTGGTAACAGCAATTAGGTAGGATCACGCTGTCATACATTATTGCTTATTTATCCTATTTTGCTAAAACTTTTTGACCTGATATAGTACGTATTATCTAGGCATCTAGCAGCTCTCCTAACTGTTGCCTTTGGTCTACCAGGTTATACTCTATGGCAGGCATAGGCAACCTTCGGCACTCCAGATGTTTTGGACTACACCTCCCGTGATACTTTGCCAGTATTATTAATAACGTTTTTGTTATTTTCTTTTAAGACCTTTTTCTAGATTGGTCACTTTCCATGAAAGTGGTCTCCTAGGTTTTTCCTCTATATTTGTATATTTCTTTGGGTTACCCCCATTTTCCTAGTCTAGGTGACCACATTGGTTAAGGCACAGGGTGTGGAAGCTCTGTTAAGCCCCTATCCTAGACCTTTACCTCTCCTTCTCATTATTACTTTTAAATTAATTAACTACTTAAGAAAAGATAGTTTTTGGACTTGATGATGAAAATAATCATGGAACAATCACATCATCTATTGGTCACACTTGATAAATTGAACATTAAGATGAGATCAACACTCACTATAATAGTGCACACCCATCCGTTTCCTTTGGTCACTTTAAAAAGTTGGTCGTAAAAAAGACAGATAAGAATTTCTTTAAAATTGGCTACACAAGGACTTTTAGAAGAGGACACTCCTGGAAAAACTCTGGCAAATACATGCTCAAAATCCTCTCAAACACAACTCTTTCCTTCTGGAATTCTGGACACACACTGTTAAAAGTTCTCTGTTTGCCAGATTAATTCTGGAACTTAGAATTTTTCCAAAAACTTATTTTACTTAGCTGTTCCAAGCTCACACTTGCTTTCTCTATCTTTAAACCTCTTTAACCCCTTAAGGACCAAACTTCTGGAATAAAAGGGAATCATGACATGTCACACATGCCATGTGTCCTTAAGGGGTTAAACACCCTCACAAGTAATACTCATACATCCATTGGATTACTTCCAGCACAAAAGAAAATACTGCAGAAGACTGGTAACTATAATTGGTTTATTTCTATTTTTCCTAAAAGCAACATGTACCTGGTTAATGCTGATCAAGACTCCAAAACTTTTTGGAAACATATTTAGCCAAAGGAAATAATATAATTCAGGATTTAAGAATGTACCTGATATTAGTAAATTATATTGATTCGCTGGTAATTAACCAGTGTAGCGTATTAAGTTATAATCCAAAGATATCAGACATTTGCAATTGTTACTAGCTACTGAGAAATGACTAGTAGTTGTAAATCAGTTATTTAAATAATGTAATAGAGTGATTGTAAGGTTAAGATTTGTCTTGATTGCTGGATGGTAAAGAAAGAAATTAAATTGAACTACTGAAATTGTTCAAAGGTAGTGAAACTCTGTTGTACATGTGCTTAAAGTATTTACTCAGTGAGAATTAAAGCCAGCAGTGAGCTAGTAAATTAGCCTGTGTTTATTGCTTTGTGCTTTGGACTCTGTCTACAATGTTATTTTACAGTGTCCAGTGTTTGAAAGACAGTGATTATTATAAAATAACACTGAGTTGCTTGTCTGATTTGATGTATTTATGATATCAAATATTCCCTTAGCATTTTTGGAAATACAGGGAGTGCAGAATTATTAGGTAAGTTGTATTTTTGAGGATTAATTTTATTATTGAACAACAACCATGTTCTCAATGAACCCAAAAAACGAATTAATATCAAAGCTGAATATTTTTGAAAGTAGTTTTTAGTTTGTTTTTAGTTTTAGCTATTTTAGGGGGATATCTGTGTGTGCAGGTGACTAATACTGTGCATAATTATTAGGCAACTTAACAAAAAACAAATATATACCCATTTCAATTATTTATTTTTACCAGTGAAACCAATATAACATCTCAACATTCACAAATATACATTTCTGACATTCAAAAACAAAACAAAAACAAATCAGTGACCAATATAGCCACCTTTCTTTGCAAGGACACTCAAAAGCCTGCCATCCATGGATTCTGTCAGTGTTTTGATCTGTTCACCATCAACATTGCGTGCAGAAGCAACCACAGCCTCCCAGACACTGTTCAGAGAGGTGTACTGTTTCCCTCCTTGTAAATCTCACATTTGATGATAGACCACAGGTTCTCAATGGGGTTCAGATCAGGTGAACAAGGAGGCCATGTCATTAGATTTTCTTCTTTTATACCCTTTCTTGCCAGCCACGCTGTGGAGTACTTGGACGCGTGTGATGGAGCATTGTCCTGCATGAAAATCATGTTTTTCTTGAAGGATGCAGACTTCTTCCTGTACCACTGCTTGAAGAAGGTGTCTTCCAGAAACTGGCAGTAGGACTGGGAGTTGAGCTTGACTCCATCCTCAACCCGAAAAGGCCCCACAAGCTCATCTTTGATGATACCAGCCCAAACCAGTACTCCACCTCCACCTTGCTGGCGTCTGAGTCGGACTGGAGCTCTCTGCCCTTTACCAATCCAGCCACGGGCCCATCCATCTGGCCCATCAAGACTCACTCTCATTTCATCAGTCCATAAAGCCTTAGAAAAATCAGTCTTGAGATATTTCTTGGCCCAGTCTTGACGTTTCAGCTTTTGTGTCTAGTTCAGTGGTGGTCGTCTTTCAGCCTTTCTTACATGTCTCTGAGTATTGCACACCTTGTGCTTTTGGGCACTCCAGTGATGTTGCAGCTCTGAAATATGGCCAAACTGGTGGCAAGTGGCATCTTGGCAGCTGCACGCTTGACTTTTCTCAGTTCATGGGCAGTTATTTTGCGCCTTGGTGTTTCCACACGCTTCTTGCAACCCTGTTGACTATTTTGAATGAAACGCTTGATTGTTCGATGATCACGCTTCAGAAGCTTTGCAATTTTAAGAGTGCTGCATCCCTCTGCAAGATATCTCACTATTTTTGACTTTTCTGAGCCTGTCAAGTCCTTCTTTTGACCCATTTTGCCAAAGGAAAGGAAGTTGCCTAATAATTATGCACACCTGATATAGGGTGTTGATGTCATTAGACCACACCCCTTCTCATTACAGAGATGCACATCACCTAATATGCTTAATTGGTAGTAGGCTTTCGAGCCTATACAGCTTGGAGTAAGACAACATGCATAAAGAGGATGATGTGGTCAAAATACTCATTTGCCTAATAATTCTGCACTCCCTGTATATGTTTTTTCTTTGTTGATCATTTAGAGTTATATTGCTAGATACTGTTATACTAATAGCAAGCTGATTATTCATGTGTACTAAATCTGTACTATTACTTGTTCAGTATACTGACCCTTACTGGTAGATAATTTCTGAGTTGACAACTAACCTCATCACTCTAGTACATAGTGATTAGAAGTTATCTTGTGATTATTGTTATCATAATATTGCCATATTCTACCTCATGTTGTTATCAAGTATTCACTAGTTGTCATGCATGTTATTTTATTTCATTATTATGTCACAATAAAATATATCGATTTTAATAATAAAGTTGTGAATTATTGTGTGAAATATAAATACTCTAATAAACGTGCTCCAAGGTCTAAAAGAGTTAAAAATAGTGAGTAAACTCTAAGCTTTAATTAAAAAGGAGATACAGTGCCATAATATAGATTTTTGACATTAGTAAAAATTATATATTTTAGATTTTTATAAAATATGTTTTAATACTTTACTTACCCCATAAATATTCTTACAAGTTCCAAGTTTATAGTAATCCTTTCCATGTTAACTTATGTAAATGTACTTTCACATACCTAATTTTACCACTTTTTTTCTCTAGATGGAACATATTTTCTAGATGGATAGCTCCTCTGTGCCTATTAGTCCATATACCAATTTTTACCAGGTGACCAGGTATCACACATTTGTATGCAAACCATTGAAAACATGCCAAAGTCAAAGGGATACAGAGAGTCAAAATAGTCAAGATAGACCGGGTCAGCAACGTGAAAAACAGAATAATTATAAACGCACTCTCGGGCTAACAAGAACCACGACAGGGCAATGATTCCCAGCAAAGAGGGAACTTATATATGGCTAAAAAGAATAATATTTGACGCCATCATCACCCTGCACCAGGACACACAAAGGGGTGTGAGCTGTGCAGGGCAGACCAAGACGTCCAACAAATATGACATCACTGAAAGGTAAGTATAAAGTGTAACACCCACAGGGTCCTGTAATTTCAAAGGACGCCTGTAGGTGGCATGAGGTTGCAGTGGAAATCCCTCAACCTTGCAGTGAGAGCGACATAGGACCGGGATCTTTGTGGCTTCCATGCAGCACTTGTGATCCCAGGTATGACAGTTGCGCAATAATGCCACATCTGACATCATGGGCTATTATTGTGTATATTTTTTGGACAACATCTTTGATTATCTCGTGCAATACTAACAACTGTAACCTTTACTCTTAAAGCAAATATATAAAGAACATATCAAAAATAACATTTGAATATAGGTCAAAACATAGAATACTATTTATCTTTTCATATAGACATAGGTCAAATAATAATAATTCAAAGATTAATATCTACGCACCTGAAACCAAATATATAGGGAACAATATTCAAATAAAAGCATCTTCTCCTAGTGTTCATTCTTATATATGTAAAAATCATTGTCATATCACCCTTATAAGTGAGATCAAACTTCCACATTATTAATATTGACGAATGTGCTATAGACGTGATGTTTAAAAAAATATATATCCTTTTTTCCTTATTCAATACAAAGTCTGGATATCCCAATTTTTTTGTGTTTTATTATTACCCTTTTACAATAAGCTATAGTCTAACTCTATACACTTATTTGTTTTTCTAAAATATTACAAAACTTTAGTGCTCACCTTTCCTTTGAAATATACTTATTTACATTTATACCATATATACTTTGAATTATATATTTATCACAGTCACCTGAGATAGAGTCCAAAATCCCCCCAAACCAAAAATATTTATCATTTTTTCATTCTTTCATTCTTTCCTTCCCCTTCTCTTTCCCTTTTTCCCTTCCTTCCTCCCCCTCCACACTTCCTCCATCTTATTCTCCTCCCTCCTCTCTACTTTCTTCTCCAGGCCATCTCAATATCTTTTAATGTAACTTTATATTACCCCTCATCACCCAGTCTGATACACTTTTGGGTGTTTCAAAAGATTTCCATTTATTTACATATAATAGAATCAACTTAGTAGGAAAACCACTTCTATTTTTAATCTTGTTAATCCTTAGGACTTTGCTGGTTGAACAGATTTATTCCTGTTTCTCGTTGCTCATGATAAATCAGGAATCATTTTAATATTATTATAATTCTCATCCTATGTCTTCTTTTCTCTTTTTGTAATCAAAAACTGTTCCTTGAACGCAAATAATTGATAGCAAATAATGATATATTTTGGTGCCTGACTCAGTGCCAATTTAGCTTTTGGCAATCTGTGGAAATGTTCCATTATTTATTTCTGTGTGTCCAAATTCAAACCCAGTGCTTTGTAGTACTCCATTTTTTTTTTTTTTTTTTTTTATTTATCTTTCATTATCTATTCAGGTATATCTCTGAAACACAGGTTATTTCTCCTGGAGCTATTCTATAGTTCTATTAACTTTACCTCCATTAACTCTCATTTTTTTAACAAATTGCTTTGGTGATCTTTTATCAGGGATTTTTTTTACAGTCCCCTGCGGCTTCACTATTTTCTTATTTGTTTTTAACCATTTGTCCTAGGTTTATATGCTTGTTTGTTATGTCTTGCGTGTTTACTATAACTCAATCTTGATTTTTTCAAATTAGGTTTGCAGTTTATGTTCCCAACAGCTCCATAATAATCCCCATTTGTTCTTTCTGCATTGACCCTTCAGAGTTTTTTTTCTGAACTGATATGGAACTTAAAATTATATCTTCACCATCTCAATGTGACCGGGGCACAAAAACATTTTAAAGTCTTTTCGTATTTAGTATCTTTGGAGCCTTCCTTGTCTTTTTTTTTTTTTGGCAATTGTTTTCCATCCTGTTTTTAAGCCATTCTTAATTTAGTATGCAATACCAGGTTTAATAATGTTTTTCTACTTTTTTCTTTTCTTTCTCTCTTCCCTCTCCCCTTTCCTTACCTTCCCCTCTTCTCCTTTCCTTTCCTTATCTTTCTTTCTTTCATTCATTCATTAATTCTCTCTTTCTTTATTTCTTTCAATCTGCAGTTAGCAAAAAGAGGTTTGAAATAAAAGAATGTATCACCTGTAATTGAAAACAGATCATCTACTTACTAAGTTGCTTTTGTGGTTTGCAATATGTGGGACAGACAAAACGAATGTTGAAAACTACGTTAGGTGAACACGTTTACAACATAAAAAGACAATTTGAAAACCATAGTCTGTCCCACCATTTTAAGACATACCACAATGGCAATCCTGCCTCACTTACCTTCTGTGATATCCAACAGGTTAAGGTACCATGGAGAGGGGGGGATCTCTGCATCAGACCAGCGGAGTGGTAACTCTGTCATCACTCTCTATTTGTACTGCACCTTAGGCCTGTTTGTGGTACTTAGAAATAAGCAATATTTTGTGTAAGAGTTCCACAAAGGGATTGTATAGGGCTTTTTTTTTTTCAATAAACAGTGTTACACTATATTTGTTTCTTTCCTGTCTATGAGGTGGCTACATACTTTCCCCTTGACTGGAGATTGGAACCACCTAATAACACCACAGAACTTTGTGTTATCCATACTATACCCCCTGCAGTTTTTTTAATATATCCTTTTTATACCAATTTTGACATTGGGACTCTCACTAATAAGTAATTTTATTTTTTATGCAATTTTCCCAATCTATTTTAGAAAGGGAAGATTGCCTAAGTGCTGATACTTTTTAATTTTTGTACTGGTTATTTTAGAAGCTTGATTCTAGCTGCTGTTATTTGTGATTTGATTGTTCTTATGTATTTTATATTACCTGTGTGCTCTCTTATAGTGTACACTAATCTGATAGATTGTTGGCGTGAGAAGGGTTCCTGTAGGTGAGTCGAGTAATAATCATGAAGGTGTGGTAGGACTGTAAAGATACTGCTTCTAATTTGTTAACAGGCAAAAAAAAGTATCTGGAATGAGCGACACCCGGCCCATAATTTTGTGAAGTATAGTATTTTTGATTGTGAGTGTCTAAACTATGTCAAGTACATTATTATTATGATATGTTATTATTTAAATAGCGCCAACAAATTCTGCAGCACTTTACAGTGGGTGGACGAACAAACATGTAGTTGTAACCAGACAAGTTGGACACACAGGAACAGCGGGATTGAGGGCCCTGCTCAATGAGCTTACATGATAGAGGGAGTGGGGTAAAGTGACGCAAAAGGTAAAGATAGAATTAACATACAATATAAGGTGGAGTATCTTCTTATTTAAAACAAATGGTGATATTGCCTAGAGATAAAGCAGAGAAAGCACATAATAGTGCAATATTGTCTGGGTCATATGGAAGGTGCAGAAAATGGGTGAAATATCACTCACAAGACAGGAGCATATAGAAAAAGGCTAAATTTTCCAGTGTTGTGGGATTTAGGTTACCATTCCCTTCTTTATACTGCCAGGAAGTTGTAAGTAGTTCAATGTCCTCTCAAGACCTTACAATTGAAGGTAGACTTGTAGATATAGTCTCTGGTTGCAAAACGCGTTTCGCCTCGTTTAGAGGCTTCCTCAGTTGCTGTAGTTGCTTTCTGTAGGTGTCCATTAATATAACTTGTATTTGGCGCCCTTTTTACCTCGGGTAGTTAGCCGTGGCACTTCCGCTTCCAGGGTTTTGCATTCCATCGGTGGAACGCACTAAATTGATGGCTAGATGATGCTTCCATTTTCGGCGTTTGCGTTCCAACAGTGGAACGCATATGTCCTAGTTCCGGTTTTCGTATGATGGAACGCATCTATGCGTTCCCCTTTGGTTCATCCGTTTTTGACAGTCTTTATTATGCCATATAAACTAAAAAACAGTCTCTGTTCAATTATAAATACATCATATCATAAATAAAATCTCTATAATAAAACTCAATAAGTATTATACATAAAAGCAGTCTCTAATTGGATGCTTAGCTCAAAAATCTTAATAAATAAAAGAGGGTGAATAGGACAAACATCTTATCATCTTAAATTAAAATGCCCCTATATAGATCTCATTTCCATATGAGTATATAGTAAATAGGGAAAAATAAATAAAATGAAAAATAAGTAAATATGAATGAGATATATGTTGTGGAATAAAAGAAAAAGAAAACAGCCCCTAAATGGGATGTTTAAAATAGGGAAAGAAAGAATAATAAAAGGTATTAAATAAATTAGGAAATTAAAAATGGCAAACTTCAAAATCTGAGTTTAAGCCGTATGGAATAAGAGTTTTAAAAGTATATATAAAACGCATTTCTTCTTTCCCCAATGTTTTAATATAATTTCCCCCTCTCCAATCACGTTTAACTTCTTTAATTGCACAGAAAAACAAATTCTCTGGATTTTGATTGTTGGTTTCTTTAAAATACAGAGATACGCTGTGGGTTTCCAAACCATTTTTAATGTTGCGAATATGTTCGGCGATTCTGACTTTTAAAGGTCTAATGGTTCTCCCTACATAGAGAAGATTACAAGGGCATTTTAAAATGTATATAATGCCCTTAGAATGACAAGTAAGGTGGTCTTTAATGGTGTATGGTTTTTTAATAATGCTCTCTAAATCTTCCAAATGTCTTTTTGTGTTTTTGGTAGTTCTACATGGGAGGCATGTACCACAACCATAAAAGCCTTTAAGATCTTGAATAAAGTGCTTAGGTTTTTTGGGGTTTAAATGGCTCTTTACTAAAATATTTTTAAAATGCATTGCTCCTCTATATGTGATCTTAGGTTTTGTGGGTAGGATTTTATATAAAATTGGGTCATCTTTCAGTAGGTGCCAATGTTTATTTATAGTTTTATGTATGCGTCTATTTTGTCCATTAAAATTACAAATAAAAGGAACTTCATTGGTATCAGTTAGCATTTTCTTTGGTTTGTAATGTATAAGATTATCTCTTTTTAATTTTCCTACCTCTTCCAATTCTTGATTCAAAGATGCTTCGTTATATCCTTTTTCCACGAACTGGTGTTTAATATAATTAGCTTGTTCTAGATAGTCTCTTTCTAATTTGCAGTTGTGACGAATCCTTAGAAATTGGCTCTTAGGAGCATTATGGAGCCAGGGTTTATGGTGGCAACTGTTAATTCCAATGTAACTGTTGGCATCTACTGGTTTAAAATGGTTCTATCATGGCATCCTGGATACTGATATCAAGATCTAAAAAAATGATGTTCAATTCACTGTAGGAGCTGGTTAGGTTAATTCCATAGTCATTGGTGTTAAGATATGTAATAAACATGAGTATCCTTGGAGTGCATATGCCTCTTCCCAAAATGCCATGAAAAGAGGAGCATAGCTGGGAGCGAATTTGGTGCCCATTCTAAGGATAGTATTAGACTAATGACAGTTGCAAGAGAGGAATCAGTTGCAAGCTATTAACAGTTTAATTGATATGCTTTTATGAAGAAGTGGGTTTTTAATGATTTTTTTAAAGGAGTGGAGACTGGGTGAGCATCTAACGGAGGAGGGAAGTGAGTTCCACAGGATCGGTGCAGCCCTCAAGAAGTTTTGAAGGCGAGCATCAGAGGTGGGAGTATGAACAGATGATAGATGTAAGTCTTCAGCAGAGCGTAAGGGCCTAGATGGGACATACTTGTGTATTAGGGAGGATAGATAGGTGGGAACAGCATTATGTAGAGATTTGAAAGCAAGAACCATAATTTTAAATTGAGCCCTATATCTTACAGGAAGACAATGTAGGGATTGACAGAAGGGTGAGGCATGGAAAGTGTGAGTGGACAGGAAGATGAGCCTCGCCACCGCATTCATTATGGACTGTAGTTGGGAGCATGTAAGACCACTGAGAAGCGGATTACAATAGTCAAGTTTGTCCACATCATGTTTAAGGAGAATTAATAGCAAGATTTCTAAAGGATATACTATTTTGGGAACATAACACCATGACTGTTATTTTCTTTTTATTTCTATGTTGAGAGATATGTTACTAATCTCTCAAATGGACAGCTATATTTCCAATCATGGTGGAAATGTTAAGTTGATATAAATTATTTTCTTGACTCAAGAACATAACTCCTAAATATTTGCTATGATTTCCAGTTGATTAAATAGTCAGAAAGACATTTAGGTTGTAGTCCTAGACCTAAGTCTGAAGATTTAGAACAGTTTAAAAGATAACCTATGTGTCACATCCTGCTCTGTTCTGTGGAGATGTCTGGCCTTGGCTTCTGGTATCCAGTACTCTTTTTACAATTCTTGTTTAGTTTTTCTTGGTTTCTCTTTTCCATCCCTGGGATTCCCAGTCTCCAGGTTTCCTTTATATGTTTGTTGTATGTTGCCACACCCGTTTGTTTTCCATCATTCCCTTTGTTTCAGAGTGCCTGCAGGCAGCTGCTCAAGGCTTCTGCCCTTTCTTGCAAATAAGTGCTATATATGTCTTCTTTGGTTGTTTTAGCATACATTAGGCAGAGTAGGACCTGCCAGATATGAGGTACATTGGCGTTGTTGGCAGGCTTATGCAATGTATGATCATATAGTGTGACTAAATCCCCATGCTTTTCATATATAGTGATTAGTTATTTCTCCTCTTGTTTTGCATATCTTACCATATCTTGTCTTGTTTTAGTTTGTATACCCAGTCAATGTACAGTCCTGTCCAGTCATGCCCATGCTATGTTCATGTTTCCCTCTTGTATTGTGTACATTTTCTGGGTTTAGCTTCCTATCCTTCTCTGGTTCTAGGTTCTACTAGTTCTGTCTTGTTTTCATGTTTGGTGCCTGTTCTAGTCTTGCCTTGTTTCTGTACTGGATACACTCCTGCTGCAGAGCCTCCCTATTCAGCTCTGGGAGGTCTGCTTAATTCTTGGGTTCTGGTATGTGGCTGCACAAACGCTGGTGCTCAACACCAGGGGGCATGTGGTTACCCTGCACCAGACCCTGCTAATCCACCCCCACACTGTTACTCCAACTCTGAACATCAGGCATAGTGGGTCCCGGTCCTCGCACCGCCGCCCGGACAGTGTCTGGGTCCCGAGCACCGAACCGCCACCCTGACACTATGATAGGACAAAAAAGTAATTTTATTAAATAGTATATTATACTATTATAATGCATAAAATTACTTTTTACTAGGTATGTGGTTGAGTCAGATATATGATGGGAGTGAGCGCAGGACTTATCCTTTTGTATTTGTATTCACTTTTTATATCACACAGCTTTGCTACGATGCTGCCGCCCATCCCATGTGTTCCCTATTAAGGGTTAATAAGTATATAGGGGTGTATATAAAAAATACTCCTCTCTGTTTCTTTAGAGATGTCTTTGCCAGAAGCTCAAGAAAGCAAGGTGAAAGGTCAGTGTAGGGCCTTCCTAGGGGGGTCTGCCTTGACGTTGGCAGGCGGGCATTCCTTCCAATGGCCAATGGAGTAACTAAATGACCTCCATTTGTTCTAATATACATAGGGATTTAGGAGAGAGGGCAGGTAACTTTTTCTTTTCTTTTTACTGTATGTATTGTGGCTGATGTGTACTGTGGTTGTTGCTGCCGCCCAGGAGTGATGGGAGTGAGCGCAGGACTTATCATTTTGTATATATATATTTTTTTGTTATATTGTATCCTGTAACAATGCAATGTTTTGTGGACCCAGGACATACTTGAAAATGAGAGAAATCTCAATGTAACCATCCTGGTAAAATATTTCACAAATAAATAAATATTATAATAATATTCAGGTATATGGTTTGTGGTAAACTCCTTAGGAATATTATCGAAGAATAGTATTAAACTGCTTCATATTGTTATTTTGCATTGCCAAATCCCCATATTTTGCACTTTACATTTTCGGTAATTTGAAGAATTGTATTTAAATTAAAAAAAAATGGACAGACACCATAAACTCTTTCTCTGTTTTAAAACTATAGGGTGTTGAAGGGAGATGACATACGCCAGTAACACAGTTCTAATTTGGAAATATTTTATTTTAGAAAACCAAAAGATATCCAAATGGAAGTATTCAAGAGTCAACATGTTATGCAGTAAAATAAGTTGTGTTAAGAATCGATAAGAGGAAGCCCTTTTACTGTCAGTAGTAAATAATGGGTATTAAAATAATGTAAAGAGATTGGAGGCAGTGAAATAAAAAGGACCAAGGAACACAACTGTCCCCATGGAGCTGCAATCTGTGTTCAACTACTTTTTCCATTATATTTATTTATATGTACAATGATCACTATACAATTTATATTTATTTTGTGTGCAATTATCATTAATTCGTTATCAAATGCATTTCTATAGTTAACCCCTTGAGAACACAACTTCAGAAATAAAAGGGAATCATGACGGAATATCTCCGTCATGTGTCCTTGATGGGTTAATATACTATCTCTTTACACAGTCCTAGTGATTGCAATAAAATGGTAATTTCAGGTTGGAAGACTTAGCAATTATGCTTTTTGCTTCCCAGCAACTGTGACCACTCTCTGAAGACTGAACTATTGTGAATATCTTTTTACACTATGATAAAACACACTTCTCTATATGTTCGATGTTATCCCCTGTTCTGGAATGGATACATGCATCTACAGAACTTGATCATCACACATCAGAAATCTCAGCAGTTGTAATTACAAGGCATTTAACAGCACACTGTTTCTTTATAACACAGTACAAAAGCTATGGATTTTTTCCCCCTAGAAAGGCCACAGTATTTCTTTTTGTAAAGGTATGCACCGTTTCAGCTTGTATCACAGCTTACACTATTATAAAATACAATATTAGCGAGCTCTACATCACGGTCTATAAAATGATATGCAGAATTAACACCAAATTATACTTTATCATTTAGAAAAATGCAATAACAGTTGTATATGTTAAGGATTCATACCTTTCTTTTTTCGATAAGCCTAATTCAAACTGCATGCTGTTTGAGCACCGTTGTGACACATGGCAGTAGTAAGTGGAGAAAAACAGAGAATCTCAGGAGGGTGCTTGACGCAGAAAACATACAATAAATTAGTCAGGCGTACATATGAACACATTAAAAGTGTCAAATTTCAACAGTGTGGTTCCCAGGAAGCTACACAAAATAGTTTATCGTTATAAAGACCATCTGTGTGTATTTTCAGATTTAATTCTAATTAATCTTCTTGGACTGCAATGTACTTTGTAGTTGATTAAGATGCAATATATTTTTTTAACCTGTTACTTTTTCAGATGTAACATTAGTGGTCATTATTACAGCAGATGACATTTATACACTGTGAACACTATATTTGTATTTATTTTGAACCATTACTGAACAGTACACTAAGGCCACTGTGATTCTTTTAAATGCTTCAATTAATCTCATGCTGTTTATGCTTTTTATTGATTGAAATATGGCGTTGTAAGCATTTCTAGATTTGATTAGTTTTAGTCATTTGCACATTTTGTGCCTCTCAGTCATTTTGAAAAAAAAAAACACATGTTTTGCAAATGCTATATTGACATGTTTTTTTTCTACTTGTAGGTGTGTAGTAAAACATACTAAGTTGAATTAAAATTGCAAATGTAACACTAATAGTCCATTTGGACTACACTACATCTAGTTAATTTAATTTATAAAAATGTCTGGGAAATATAGTGTATTTTAAAGCAAAAATTATATATATATATATATATATATATATATATATATATATATATATACACATATACATATATATATATACATATATTTAGTTGAAGTAGAGATTTATATATATATATATATATATATATATATATATATATATATATATATATATATATATATAGTTGGAGTAGAGATCAGTGTTAATTTTTTCGACTAATAATTTTAGTAAAATTTTAGTTGACTAACATTTTTGAGATTTAGTCGACTAAAACAAGACTAAAACTAAAACAATTCAGATGACTAAAATACAACTAAAACTAAAATTACATTTTAGTCAAAAGACTATGACTAAAACTAAATTGAAATATGCCGCCAAAATTAACAATGCACAAAAGATCTATGGACGGGGCAAAAGAGACAGATCAGGGCTTGAGATAGATACCAGAAAGTTGGAGTGCGCTAGCAACTGCACTGGAGTCAGGATCTTCTCTGAGTACTCTGAAAAAATATACAGTATATAGCGCAGACTATCTGTAAATATAGGGTATGCAAGATTAAAAATATATCTGAGGATCAACTCACATGGACCAGAGCCCTATCTCCCTGGCTCTGGGTTTGAATATCTCCAATGGAGAGGGATAAACCCACAGTATAGCAAAACAGGATACTCTTCTGAATCAGATGTAATATCTAGGCTGTATAAACAAATAGAGAGGCAGGAGCCCAAATTGAATAGTATCAAACACAGTATTTACCGTATATACTCGAGTATAAGCCGAGTTTTTCAGCAAATTTTTTGTGCTGAAAAATCCCAACTCGGCTTATACTCGAGTCAATAGTCTGTATTATGGCAATTTACATTGCCATAATACAGACTGGGGCTGTGGGGGCTGCAGAGAGCATTTACTTACCTGTCCTGCAGCTCCTGTCAGCTCCCTCCTCCTCTGCGCCGTCCGTTCAGCACCTCGGTCAGCTCCCAGTGTAAGTCTCGCGAGAGCCACGGCTTACAGTGTGAGCTGACAGAAGAGCTGAATGGACGGCGCAGAGGAGGAGAGAGCTGACAGGAGCTGCAGGACAGGTAAGTAAATGCTCTCTGCAGCCCCCCTCTCCATAGAAACATAGAAACATAGAATGTGACGGCAGATAAGAACCATTCGGCCCATCTAGTCTGCCCAGTTTTCTAAATACTTTCATTAGTCCCTGGCATTATCTTATAGTAAGGATAGCCTTATGCCTATCCCACGCATGCTTAAACTCCTTTACTGTGTTAACCTCTACCACTTCAGCTGGAAGGCTATTCCATGCATCCACTACCCTCTCAGTAAAGTAATACTTCCTGATATTATTTTTAAACCTTTGTCCTTCTAATTTTAGACTATGTCCTCTGGTTGTGGTAATTTTTCTTCTTTTAAATATAGTCTCCTCCTTTACTGTGTTGATTCCCTTTATGTATTTAAATGTTTCTATCATATCCCCCCTGTCTCGTCTTTCCACCAAGCTATACATGTTAAGATCCTTTAACCTTTCCTGGTAAGTTTTATCCTGCAATCCATGAACCAGTTTAGTAGCCCTTCTTTGAACTCTCTCTAAGGTATCAATATCCTTCTGAAGATATGGTCTCCAGTACTGTGTACAGTACTCCAAGTGAGGTCTCACCAGTGTTCTGTACAATGGCATGAGCA
Organism: Pelobates fuscus; assembly: GCF_036172605.1. Classification (NCBI taxonomy): domain Eukaryota; kingdom Metazoa; phylum Chordata; class Amphibia; order Anura; family Pelobatidae; genus Pelobates; species Pelobates fuscus. Next base: position 75,333,326 of record NC_086322.1, on the reverse strand, counting down.
CTTCCCTCTTTCTACTGCTAATACCTCTCCCTATACAACCAAGCATTCTGCTAGCATTTCCTGCTGCTCTATTACATTGTCTGCCTACCTTTAAGTCCTCAGAAATAATCACCCCCCTCCCCCCTCACTGAACTGCAATGCCACTGGACCACCAGGGAAGGAGCGCCCCCCTCCCTGCTATGTATAAAGCAGGGAGGGGGGACGAAAAAAATATATAATATAAATAAATAATATATAATAATAAAATAAAAAAATAATTAAATTAAATAAATAATAAGAAGAAATAATAATAATAATAATAAAAATATTAAAATAATTTAAAAAATAATAAAATTGCCCACCCCCACCAAAGCTCTGCAAAACACACACACACACACACACACACTGCATTCATACACACACTGCATTCATACACACACTGCATTCATACACACACTGCACTCATACACACACTGCACACATACACACGCTGCACTCATACACACACGCTGTACTCATACACACACGCTGCACTCATACACACACACTGCATTCATGCACACACTGCACTCATACACACACACTGTACTCATACACACACACTGTACTCATACACACACTGTACTCATACACACACGCTGCACTCATACGCACACACTGCACTCATACGCACACACTGCACTCATACACACACACTGCATTCATTATACACACATTGTAAATAAATATTCAATTAATATATTTTTTTTAGGATCTAATTTTATTTAGAAATTTACCAGTAGCTGCTGCATTTCCCACCCTAGTCTTATACTCGAGTCAATAAGTTTTCCCAGGTTTTGGGGGTAAAATTAGGGGCCTCGGCTTATATTCGGGTCGGCTTATACTCGAGTATATACGGTATTTAAACAAAAGGTTAAAAACTCTTACTTGAAATAGTGGGTTTGCCAGCAATAAACCCACAACTAGATAATAGGAGATCCAGCTAAAGATATGAAGAAGAAATTCTCAGAATATCTAGATAAAGGCCTAAGTATGGGAATATTGACAAAACAAAAACATGAATACTTGATGGTAACACACCCTAGGATACCAGTGTATTACTTCTTGCCCAAAATCCACAAACATGAAACAAGACCACCGGGAAGACCCATCCTCTCGGGAATAGGATCAATATCTGCCCCTTGTCAGAATATATTGATCAATTTCTCCAACCCATAGTTAAGAAAACCAAAGCATATTTATGAGATACGGGACATATCCTGAGAATCTTGGAGGATGTCGAGTCGAAGGAGGGAGATCTTTTAGTTACTGCTGACGTTTCATCGCTTTACTCGATTATCCCCCACCAAATTGGGATTGAAGCGGTTAAATCTTTTTTAACTGAAACTGAGTTACCCTTGACCATCAGGAATTCATCCTAGATGGAATCAATATGATCTTGCATAATAATTATTTTTATTTTTTGAATTCCTTCTATCTACAGGTATTGGGAACGGCGATGGGGCCAGGTTCGCGCCCAGCTATGCCAACCTCTTTATGTCATTCTGGGAGGAGACGTATATATATGGAGAGCATGGCTGGGCTCGAAATCTGGTCACCTATCGCCGTTTCATTGACGCTTTATTATTTATTTGGAGGGGTTCCGTGCAGGAACTTCAGCTGTTTGTTGAGTTTCTTAACTCCAATACTCGGGGTGTAAGTCTGACCATGGGCCATAGTGACAGCGAAGTATATTTTTTAGATCTTCATATTTTTATATCTGCCATGAGGATCCAGACTAAAACCTTCCTTAAGAAGGTGGACATTAATAGTTTTATTTGTTTCAACAGCTGTCACTATAGCCCCTGGTTGGATGGCATACCTAAAGGCCAACTTATGCGAGTTAGACATAATTGTACTAATGAGGATGATTATACTTTCCAAGCAACAAAATTGCTAGAAGATTTTAGAATGAAAAATTATCCAGAAAAAACACTAGATAAAGCATCTCAAGCTTTCCAAAGGATTGACAGAAAAGTCCTTTTAAAAGAGAAAAAAACAGGAGTAAACTGAAAAAACTGGAAGAAATGGCCTAAGAAGTATAGAAACCCAAGGATTGCCATTAATATTCAATTACTCAGGAAATAGTAAGGAGTTAAGAAAGATTGTAAATAAATATTGGTTTATTCTCTCTGGAGATCCCCTGTTAGAAGAAATAATCCCTAAAATACCTTGGGTTATTTATAGAGAAGTACCCAGCATTAGGAATCAATTAGTAAAAAGTAGTTTTAAAAATGGGAAAAAGAACACAACATTCCTCACTGAAGAAATTGGTTTCTTTCAATGTGGCTATTGTTTGGCCTGTAGGGGGACAGGAACGCAGAAAAAGCTAGTGAAAGAATTGGAAGATAGAACAAAATCCAACACATACAAGATAAAACAGCTTTTTACGTGTCACAGCAAATATTGCATCTATGTTTTGACTTGCCCATGTAATTTACAATACGTGGGCAAGACCACACGAAAAATATATGTACGTATTGGAGAACATGTTCGCAACATTCGAAAAAGTGTTAAAGAACATCCTCTATCAGCGCACTTCGCATAATAGTGATCCCACTACACTTAGGCTTTTAGGACTAGAAAAAGTTAATAGAGATTGGCGATGAGAAGATTTAGATAAGAAGTTAGCCCAACAAGAAATGAGATGGATATTTAAATTAAAATCCCTATCACCTAGGGCCTTAATGAGGACTTCGAGATCTGTCACTTTCTATAAGTACAATAAGAATGGTATTCAAATACATAAATGTATATGCTAAACTATTTTTTCTCTTCTCTAGATATATGAGAAATGCTACAGCATCAAACGTAATATAGATAATGTAATGTGCATGTGTATATGAATATGAGCATATAGATGTATATAGATGATGCAATGTTTTAATGACTGGTATGAAATGTAATGTACGCACTGTAGGTTGATGATTGACAACAGAGGACATAATTAACCCTTTAAGACCGGAGGGCGTACTATTACGCCTTATTTTAAGCGGCTATAAACGCAGCTGGGCGTAATAGTACGCCCTCCGTCTTTTTTTACTTACCCGGTCGCCGGTAATCCCACACCGGCGATCGCCCCAGGGAGCGGCACGTGCGTCCTCATGGGGGCCCCCCGCCATGTGAGAGTGAGGTCCTTGCGAGGACCTTACAATCACATGGCCGGGTTGGTTGGCTCAGGCATTGCCAGCAGGGGGACTAACTGTAATGACAGTTAGTCCCCCTGCTGGCTGGAAATAAAATAAAAGTTAAAACAGTGTTAAAAAAAAGAATATACTTAAAACATATATATATATATATATATATACACACACACACACATATACATACACTGTCTAGGTGTATTTTACTATTAATATATATATATAATGATATATATATTAATATCAAATAACACGTAGACTGATACTGATTAAATATATATAATTATTGTTATATATATTTACATATACTATAAAAAATGTAAATACGTTAAAAATAAAATACAAAAATAATTAAAAATAAATAATTAATATATAGATGTGTGTTATTTCGTTCTAACTGTATTGTGATATTAATATATATATTTATATCAAAATACACGTAGAACGCAATAATATATATATATCTATATACATAAATATATACGTATATATCACTATATATATATACCTATATATAAATGAAATATTAAAAAAAAAAAATATATATATATATATACACACACACACACACACACACACACATATATATATATATATATATATATATATATATATATATATATATTAATTCTACACATATATTTATGTCATATTTTTACATAATTAGGTATCTTAATTAATTACAATTAGCGGGACCTGCCTGACAACCCATGCCGAAAGTAAAGGGAATTTAATTTGCTAGCACTATATTTAACCCTATAACTTTCCAAGACACCATAAAACCTGTACATGGGGGTACTGTTCTATTCAGGAGACTTCGCTGAACACAAATATTAGTGTTTCAAAACAGTAAAATGTATCACAACGATGATATCGCCAGTAAAAGTGATTTTTTTTTGCATTTTTCACGCACAAACAGCACTTACACAGACAATATTATTGCTGCGATACTTTTTACTGTTTTGAAACACAAATATTTGTGTTTAGCAAAGTCTCCCGAGTACAACAGTACCCCTCATGGACCGACTTTTATGTTGTTTTCAAAAGTTACAACGTCAAATATAAGGCTTGTGTTTCATTTTTTTCACATTAAAATTCGCCAGATTGGTTACGTTGCCTTTGAGACCCTATGGTAGCTCAAGAATGAAAATTACCCCTATGATGGTATACCATTTACAATAGAAGACAACCCAAGGTTTTGCAAACGGGGTATGTCCAGTCTTTTTTAGTAGCCACTTAGTCACAAACACTGGCCAAAATTGGCGTTTTTTGCATTTTTCACACACAAACAAATACTAACGCTAATTTTGACCAGTGTTTGTGACCAAATTTCTACTAAAAAAGACTGGACATACCCCATTTGCAATACCTTGGGTTGTCTACTATTGCAAATGGTATGCCATTATCGGTGTAAATTTTATTCCTGGGCTACTATACAGTCCCAAAGGCAACGTAACCAATCTGGCGAATTTCAATTTCAAATGTAACGTGCTATATTTGACCCTGTAACTTCCCAAAACACCATAATAACCTGTACATAGGGGGTACTGTTTTACACGTGAGACTTTGCTGAATACAAATATGTGTATTTTATTACAGTAAAAGCAAACAGTATTATGACATTGACAGTTAAAATGTCATGCAGAACTAAAGAAAATAAAACAAATTCTTATTTTCTCCCATTTTCTTCATATTAAATTATGTTCCATAGCTAAATATTTGATATTAAATGAAAGCCCTGTTTCCCCTGATTAAAATGATATATAATAAGGGGGGTGCATTTAATATGAAAGAGGTGAATTACGGTTGGACAGACATATAGCGCAAATGCCAGGTTTTGTTTACATTTTGTTTTGTTCACGTGTACATTTGGCTCAGTCCTTAAGGGGTTAATAACAGATTACTGTTTGTTTGTTTTTTTAGAATTTAATATTTGGTAAATTGATTCTGTTTAGTAGATAATCCCCATTCAGAATGTTGTCCATTTCTCAGTATAGACAACTGCAATATTGAATATTGATCTCTACGTATATTTATTGATCCTCTCTATATAGAGGAATTATCCACACACTATGTCAAGCTAGATGTTTGATACATTTACATTTAGGTGATGATCCCCTGGAATTTTTAATAATGTTATCCCAGGGCTGAACTTTGGGTTGATATTTCTAGCTTCTATTTTTCACTTGATTGCAAGAAATATTATTTTATGTATAATTCTATTTAGTAAATGATCCCCATTGCAATACAAATATAAAGAATATAAATGTGATTATATATTGTTGGAAGCTAAAATATTTATAAAAGTTTTTTATAGAAAGTTTTTTATAACAATATTTTTTTCATAATGTGATCTCTTGGGCAATATCAGCCTGCAGTGTTGTAATCTTTACTATAGGCAGTATGAACAGATTACATAAACAGCCCTAGAAAAGACTTATGAATTGAGTGCACATACCCACAAAGAGTGGGAGGACTAGAAATAAATCCTAGTCTGATTGACTGTCCCCTCAACCAATGTTGAAACAGAAGGGAAGTGTCTGGACACTTAAGACAGGGCTGAACAAGAATGATGGCGTCAGAAGAAGCCCAGGAGGTGGGCAAAACGCTTCATGTGTGACATCAGAGAGAGGCGGTCCCAGCAGTCACGTGACCGGAACCAGGAAGTGTTTAAGCTGTATCATTTTTGTGTGTAAATTCCTGCTTATCTAGTTTTTTTTTGTAAATCTTTCTTTTATTATGGCATAAGCGTTATGGGATACAGAATAGAAAGAGGAAGCAATTTGGGTTACATAGGTTAATAATGACAGTTTCTAGCATATTGCACTCCTAAGAAAGATTGCCATATTTTTGTGTTTTACAACGTCATAGGAACAACAAGGTAATACAGGCTTAGTAACATTCGTGAATTATATGAACACACAGAGGGTGATTAAGGCTCAATAGAGCTGGTACAATGGGCAGATTTGTCCACGCAATAACATTCTGTTTGAGAGTGACCCTGAATGCGGCTACTGGGCAGTTGTGGCTCTCGGGGTTGGGTATACATACAATATAACATCGTGAACTGGCATAAACATTTAACCCATTCAGCGTTACTGTGTCAGGAAGGTTAAACATGAGTTACTGTCTGCTGCTTAGCGTTTGTTGTTAGTCAGTAGCGGAGTCGCCGCATTCAGGGGGTAGCAAGGGTATCTTAGCTTGATCTATACACAGGTCATTAGTGTTTAACTAGATAGAGGGCACAAAGGTTACCTTAACTGCAGGCATAGAGCGGTTTCTATTAGTACCGTTATGACAGGCTAGACAAGCTAATCAAGCTAAACATTAGAGGCATGTTGGACTAAGTTGGATGTGACCCTGCCGGGATATCAATCTTGCTACCCCTAGCAGGATCAGTGCCAGTAGTTTTATATCCACAAGTTAGGAAAGCTAATTTGTGCACTAATAGGTACAATTAGAGTTACTAAGGCAGGCTGGTGGCATAGCCTATATCTATCTGTTAGGCGGCAATCATAAAGTGTTAACTGTGAAAAGAAAAAATTAAACATTGCGGAGTATGTAAAAAGAGTCCTCATGGGTAGAACCCTCAGGGTAAAACAGGGTGTCTCTTTCGGTTACTTGGAACAGTCCAAGGCCTCAGGTGTAGCAAGTATCCATGCTGTTGTTCAGCCCACCCCACTTGGAGGAGTCGTGTTGTATTGTGCGCAGTCTAGTCCACTTGGTTGTGGGGGGCTGCCTCCTTGATCCGTCGCTCCATTGAGGCAGCGATCCGCTTCTCCATAATGGGCGTTGTGAATCGCTGGGTGCTTGGCCCTCTGAGTTACGGTGCCCCCGGTGGTTCTCCTAGTGCATTGCCACTTGAGTGTCCCATGTCTTCGGCCTGAGGCCTTAGCGGGGGCCCTTGCCACAAGTCCATTGACCCCATCTCCAGGGTCGTGGGCCCAAGGCTTTGCCGGAGTCCGGTTGTTCCCCTGGGTGTATGGGTGGCGATGAGGAGTAACCCTCAGGTGGGCTCCCTGCTCGGAAGAAGAGTGGGGAGAACTCTTGGGTGCACGGGGAGTCCCCCGCGTTCTGCTGTCGTGCTCCGATGTTTGTTTCCTCTTTATGAGTGTGCCTGCGGGCAGAGGATCTCTCCTCCTGCGGCGCCATCTTGGGGCTCCGTGCCGTTTAGGGGTGAGGCGTCGACAGATATGTTGCTGACATTGCACTTGGCTTTGGTGGGTGCTCTGTTTGTGCAGCCATGTCCGGCGCTCCAACTGTGCCCAAAAGGCATCGAAGAGAGCGGTGAGTCTGGCTTCGTAGTTTGGAATTACTGTGTGGCGTTCATGTATCTCGCTCGGTGCTTGATCTGTCACCATTTTAGTTGCACCTCGTGTTCGCTTATCCTGTTGCTGTGCTGCCCCATATTGTGGGCTCTGCTTGTTGCCGTTTTTCCAGTCGCTTGTTGCGGACCGAGATGACCCCCATCGGTCCAGGGGGGGGGGGGGGGGTAGCCCTGCTTATCTAGTTGTGGGTTTATTGCTGGCAAACCCACTACTTCACGTAAGAGTTTTTAACCTTTTGTCTAAATAAATACTGTGTTTGATACTATTCAATTTGGGCTCCTGCCTCTCTATTTGTTTATACTGCCTAGATATTACATCTGATTCAGAAGAGTATCCTGTTTTGCTATACTGTGGGTTTATCCCTCTCCATTGGAGCAATTCAAACCCAGAGCCAGGGGTGATAGGGCTCTGGTCCATGTGAGTTGATCCTCAGATATATTTTTAATCTTGCATACCCTGTATATACAGATAGTCTGCACTTTATACTGTATATTTTTCAGAGTACTCAGAGAAGATCCTGACTCCAGTGCAGTTGCTAGCGCACTCCAACTTTCTGGTATCTATTGCTAATTTGTGTCACTGTGTGTCACTTGGGGGTAGTGCAGCAGCACTGCGGATATTCTTAAGCGCTTTGACTCCACCTGTTTTTTTCACTTGGAAGGTCCTAGAGGGTCTGGGAGGATGCAAAGATACAAAGACACAGAGGGGCCGGGGGGAGGGGCAAAAGAGACAGACAATGGCTTTAACCCAATAGATTTTATGTGTGTTGACTACTGCAGATTTAATCGACTAAAATCTCCTGGAGATTTAGTCGACTAAAACTAGACTTAAAGTAATATAACTCCGATGGCTAAAATACAACGGAAGCTAAAATGACATTTTAGTCAAAAGACAGACTAAAACTAAATTGAAATGTGCCGCCAAAACTAACACTGGTACAGATTGTAGCCGTATTAGTCCAGTATCTAATTTCATCTTTTCATTCACAGCTGCATCACTGCACTAATACCGCTACAATCTCTACCCCAACTATATTTATATCTCACTTATATATATATTGCACTTTATCACTTTTTACTGATTTATAGAAAATGTTTGCAGATTATAATTGGCTTATAATTGGTGGAAAAATGCTCCTATTAGCATGCTGCGAAGTATATACATATTAGTATGTAATTCATACATTTTGCACCCTTTTGGTTAATGATCTGGTTCCTAAACCGTTTTTTTCAGTATCAAAATTCTGCTGAGCTAACTTAATATTTTCAGAAATCTAGGTGTCCAAAAAAACCTTCTGTTTTTATGGAAAAAAGGTTTGACTAATCCAATTTTTTTTGCTGTGCACAAATCTAATGTATACATCAACATAAATCACATATCACTATACAATATGTCCGAATACAATGACTAATTCAAATATGCATTGCATACTTTGTGTATTTTGATACAGCGACTCAGCAATTCATGTTTATTTCAATTTGTTATTATTTGGCTAGTCATGCTTGTTGCTGTAGAGGGGCAAAGGGACATTCAGACGTAAAATCATCTGGATACTGGATACAGGCTGACTTGGCATAAAAAAAACGCTCATTTTGAAATACTGTTCTAGCTCTTATATCCATCCCACGGCAATATGTTTTTACAACCTTGTTACAACTTAAGAAACTAGTTTTTACTTTATTTATCTTCCCTTAAACAAAAAGACAATGAAAATAATGTGTGCTAACTTCAAATTCTATGAACTTTCCGGTGATCCTTCACAAATATATACCATCTTCTCTGGGCAGTGTGAAATTATTGTGAAGGTTTCAAGTTACCAATATTAACCCCTTAAGGACCAAGGCTTCTGTGAGATACAACGCGTTTGTGACTAGGACTTTTTAGGTGTTTTTGCCATGCATTCATTCCACTACAATTTCCCCCCTTTTTTTTTTTGTTTAAATGCACCCAGACCTATTATTGTTTTAACTTAATTACCATAAAACAAATCCAATACAGTACAAATACAATTAGTACCATATCTTCAGAAGGATATTGATACCTTAGAGAGAGTTCAAAGAAGGGCTACTAAACTGGTTCATGGATTGCAGGATAAAACTTACCAGGAAAGGTTAAAGGATCTTAACATGTATAGCATGGAGGAAAGACGAGGCAGGGGGGATATGATAGAAACATTTAAATACATAAAGGGAATCAACACAGTAAAGGAGGAGACTATATTTAAAAGAAGAAAAACTACCACAACAAGAGGACATAGTCTTAAATTAGAGGGACAAAGGTTTAAAAATAATATCAGGAAGTATTACTTTACTGAGAGGGTAGTGGATGCATGGAATAGCCTTCCAGCTGAAGTGGTAGAGGTTAACACAGTAAAGGAGTTTAAGCATGCGTGGGATAGGCATAAGGCTATCCTTACTATAAGATAAGGCCAGGGACTAATGAAAGTATTTAGAAAACTGGGCAGACTAGATGGGCCGAATGGTTCTTATCTGCCGTCACATTCTATGTTTCTATGTTTAATTAAATATTAGAGCAGTGTCTAATGATAATTTTGTTTCAAGTACATATATGAAATGTTTTGTTTTTTTTTGTCCACCAAGGGTTAGCTTTGCCTCATATTCATATTCCTCATATTACTGTTCTCGTGTACAAACATACGCCACATGTATATCTTTTTCCCTAATCCTGCCCTTAATCCAACCCTTAATGCAATCTGTAATCCAACTCATAATCCAAGCTCTAATCAAAGTCCTAATTGGACACTACTTTAATCATGCTCTATCCCAGGCTTCCCAAAACTCAGGCCCTCCAGATGTTGCTGAACTACAACTCCCATGATTCTCAGCCTATATCTCATTCATAGAATCATGGGAGTTGTAGTTCAGCAACATCTGGAGGGCCAAAGTTTGGGGAAGTCTGCTAACCAATAATACTACTAATAGTACTAGTAATATAACCTATAATCCTAGTCCTAATCCAACACCCTGATTCCATCTTTCAAAAGATACCCTGCTCACAGAGTACAGGGGACTGTGTAAGCCCTCTGTAAAGTGTGATTGCACCATGACAGAGAGAACTCACTCTTATGCTGCATGTGCAGCAAACAGAGTTGACAGTATTGACAGCTAGCAGAGGCCAGCACTGATCCTATTGCAGGGGAAAAACAAGGAGACACTCTCCCTGACACTGACAAATAATTTTTAAATGTAATGCGGTAGTACAATTGTGCTACCATGGCATTTATAAGGCTATGAGCAGCCCTCACTTTGAGCATTGCTCATAGACCTCCTGTGAGTCAAGGGCCACTAACTGTGGCTACAACTGACAGAGGGGACCACCGGGTACTGGGTAATGATACCCAGGAATCCCATTTGTTTAAATCCTGGAGGCTGCGGCAGAGAAATACTTAAAGGGTTATGAGTAATGCTAACTTTGAACACTGCTCATAGCTCATCTGTCAGTCTGAGGCCACTAACTGTGCACTGCATGAAGACATAGACCATAACTGTGGCACCAGCTGACAAAGAGGACCCCCAGGTATCAAAAGATACTTGTGAGTCCTCGGTAATAGTAAGGACCAGCTGGTACCTCTACTGCATGATGGTCTATGCTATCACTGGACATTAAAGCCCTGCACTGTATGACAGCATCGACCGTCGTGTGGTCCTTAAGTGGTTAAATATATATTTTTTTAGGGAGACACAACAACAGACTTTATTTACAAACAAAGAAAAGTTGATTTGAAGACCAGCTGGAGCACTTAGAAATGTACTGTGTTGTTAAGGCAACTAATAATGTTCTAAAAATATTTTACATAAAAGGACATCACCTCAAGAACTGCTTCAAGTAGTCATGGAAACTGAAATAAAAAGCAATACATAGGCAAGTAGGGTTGAAGACATTAGCTTTTGAGTGATATAGTGTAGTTCCTATACAAAAGTTGTTTAGAAAATATCTTTATGACATTTAATTTTTTTATACCACATATATATATATATATATATATATATATATATATATATATATATATATATATAAAATTTTATTTTGTCAGGTAATAGAGCGAAAATGAAGCTTTGGAAATGCACATCTCTAATTGAGGTGTTAAACATCAATCAAAGGAAAAGTAGCAGCTATTGTTAAACTGCTAGATGAAGTTAAAGATGACACTTATTCAACACAAGAATATTGTTTTAACTTAATTACAATATTACCATAAAACAAATAAAATACAGTAGAAATACAATTACATATTAGACCAGTGTCTAATGAGAAATTTGTTTCAAGCACATACATGATATGTTTCTTTTTTGTCCATTAAGTAATGGTTAGCTTTGCCTCATATTCCTTGTGCAGTGATGTTATAATAAAATGCTTAATTGTTTCAGTGTAGTGTTGTCGTGAACCCGAAATTTTCGGTTCGCGAACGGCGAACGCGAACTTCCGCAAATGTTCGCGAACCGGCGAACCGCGCGAATCGCCATTGACTTCAATGGGCAGGCGAATTTTAAAACCAACAGGGACTCTTTCTGGCCACAAAAGTGATGGAAAAGTTGTTTCAAGGGGACTAACACCTGGACTGTGGCATGCCGGAGGGGGATCCATGGCAAAACTCCCATGGAAAATTACACAGTTGATGCAGAGTCTGCTTTTAATCCATAAAGGGCAGAAATCACCTAACATTCCTAAATTGTTTGGAATAACGTGCTTTAAAACATCAGGTATGATGTTGTATCGATCAGGTAGTGTAAGGGTTATGCCCGCTTCACAGTGACAGACCAAACTCCCCGTTTAACGCACCGCAAACAACCGCAAACAGTCTATTTGCACAACCGCAAACTCCCCATTTGCACAAGGTTGGATGCCGAGCTACTCATTTCCCATTCCTCTTTCTCACACAGTGCAGAATAGGGACTGTTCCCTCTACATAGGGTCACTTGGCAGATATGGATTGACACCTGTCCTCAAAAGCCCTGATACACACTGACACAGAGCAGAATAGGGACTGTTCCCCCTACATAGGGTCACTTGGCAGATATGGATTGACACCTGTCCTCAAAGCCCATGATACACACTGACACAGAGCAGAATAGAGACTGTTCCCTGTCCACAGAGACCATGATACACACTGACACAGAGCAGAATAGAGACCGGGGGTCTAGTAGCGTGGACACCCAGCACAGGTCGTTCTCCTTCAGCCTTTTTATACTAGGGTCCCTCAACAGGCACGACAGCATGAAAGACCCCATTTGCACAAGGTTGGATGCCGAGCTACTCATTTCCCGTTCCTCTTCCTCACACAGAGCAGAATAGGGACTGTTCCCCCTACATAGGGTCACTTGGCAGATATGGATTGACAAGTGTCCTCAAAACCCCTGATACACACTGACACAGAGCAGAATAGAGACCGGGGGTCTAGTAGCGTGGACACCCAGCACAGGTTGTTCTCCTTCAGCCATTCTATACGAGGGTCCCTCAACAGGCACGACAGCATGAAAGACCCCATTTGCACAAGGTTGGATGCCGAGCTACTCATTTCCCGTTCCTCCTCCTCACACAGAGCAGAATAGGGACTGTTCCCCCTACATAGGGTCACTTGGCAGATATGGATTGACACCTGTCCTCAAAGCCCCTGATACACACTGACACAGAGCAGAATAGAGACTGTTCCCCGTCCACAGAGACCATGATACACACTGACACAGAGCAGAATAGAGACTGTTCCCCCTACATAGGGTCACTTGACAGATATGGATTGACACCTGTCCTCAAAGCCCCTGATACACACTGACAAAGAGCATAATAGAGACTGTTACCCCTACATAGGGTCATTTGGCAGGTATGGATTGACACCTGTCCTCAAAGCCCCTGATACACACTGACACAGAGCAGAATAGAGACTGTTCCCCCTACATAGGGTCACTTGGCAGATATGGATTGACACCTGTCCTCAAAGCCCATGATACACACTGACACAGAGCAGAATAGAGACTGTTCCCCGTCCACAGAGACCATGATACACACTGACACAGAGCAGAATAGAGACTGTTCCCCCTACATAGGGTCACTTGACAGATATGGATTGACACCTGTCCTCAAAGCCCCTGATACACACTGACAAAGAGCATAATAGAGACTGTTACCCCTACATAGGGTCATTTGGCAGGTATGGATTGACACCTGTCCTCAAAGCCCCTGATACACACTGACACAGAGCAGAATAGAGACTGTTCCCCCTACATAGGGTCACTTGGCAGATATGGATTGACACCTGTCCTCAAAGCCCATGATACACACTGACACAGAGCAGAATAGAGACTGTTCCCCGTCCTCAGAGACCATGATACACACTGACACAGAGCACAATAGAGACCGGTGGTCTAGTAGCGTGGACACCCAGCACAGATCGTTCTCCTTCAGCCTTTTTATACGAGGGTCCCTCAACAGGCACGAGAGCATGAAAGACCCCATTTGCACAAGGTTGGATGCCGAGCTACTCATTTCCCGTTCCTCCTCCTCACACAGAGCAGAATAGGGACTGTTCCCCCTACATAGGGTCACTTGGCAGATATGGATTGACACCTGTCCTCAAAACCCCTGATACACACTGATACAGAGCAGAATAGAGACTGTTCCCTGTCCACATAGACCATGATACACAATGACACAGCGCAGAATAGAGACTGTTCCCCGTCCACAGAGATCATGATACACACTGACACAGAGCAGAATAGAGACTGTTCCCCCTACATAGGGTCACTTGGCAGGTATGGATTGACACCTGTCCTCAAAGCCCCTGATACACACTGACACAGAGCAGAATAGAGACTGTTCCCTGTCCACAGAGACCATGATACACACTGACACAGAGCAGAATAGAGACTGTTCCCCGTCCACAGAGACCATGATACACACTGACACAGAGCAGAATAGAGACTGTTCCCCGACCACAGAGACCATGATACACACTGACACAAAGCAGAATAGAGACTGTTCCCCCTACATAGGGTCACTTGGCAGGTATGGATTGACACCTGTCCTCAAAGCCCCTGATACACACTGACACAGAGCAGAATAGAGACTGTTCCCTGTCCACAGAGACCATGATACACACTGACACAGAGCAGAATAGAGACTGTTCCCCGTCCACAGAGACCATGATACACACTGACACAGAGCAGAATAGAGACTGTTACCCCTACATAGGGTCACTCGGCAGGTATGGATTGACACCTGTCCTCAAAGCCCATGATACACACTGGGGGTTGCTACTGTCCTCCCCAACCCCTGCGCGGTGGGTGGGGGCCATAAATCACAATGGGGGGGACCTACTGTCCTCCCCCCTCGGCCCACACCCCTGCGCGGTGGGTAGGGGCCATAAATCACAATGGGGGGCCTACTTTCCTCCCCCCGGCCCCCATCCCTGCGCGGTGGGTGGGGGGCATAAATCACAATGGGACGGACCTAGTGATAGGAGTGGAGTATTGTTCATAACAGTTTAATACCTTCCGCGTCTCCTATCAGTGGACGTGTATATGGCAGCCATTTTAGGAACCGCACACCTGGGACCCGAGCAAGGTCACCTCGTTCAAGCTGCTCTGGTTCCTTGATGAGCCAGCTGCCCGTGAGTTAACATGTCCCGTGGAGAAGCACTCTGTCCTGTAAAGCCTCACCACCAAAAAATTAAATAAATAACAGCACTCGGAGTGGTGAGTTTAGTAAATGTTCATATCAGTTTAATGCCTTCCGCGTCTCCTATCAGTGGACATGTATATGGCAGCCATTTTAGGAACCGCACACCTGGGACCCGAGCAAGGTCACCTCTTTCAACAGGCGACATGATTTGGCCCTGTAAAACTAACCTGGATATTATGTACAATTTCTAGGGATATGGCAGTGATTTCTGTAACAGGGAGATGGAAGAAGATGCTTGGTCGGTCCTCCTACTTGAAATTTGGGGCACTGCACGGGCAAGCTAATGTGCCACCAGATAGGAGTGGTGAGTTTAGTATTGTTCATATCAGTTTAATACCTTCCGCGTCTCCTATCAGTGGACGTGTAAATGGCAGAGATTTTTAATTGTTGAATCACCTCCCCTTTTTAGGCCAAGGTGGGAAGATGCTTAGACCACTGGTATATTGGTGCCATCTTGGAGGATTTCTTTTTGGTTTGGTTTTTGAAGCCACAGTGCTGCACCAGTGGGCCTAAAAATTAGGCATGTACACATGCCTGAAAAATGTGGTATTGTTGCTGCCGCTGCTGTAGCAGCGGCCAGAAAAATTGATGTTTGTTTCACAGGCAGAAAGTGCCCTAAAACATGGCGGCTTGAACCCTAGTTGGTGGCGGATAAGTCACGCAAGTCAAACGTCATTCAGAGCTAAAATACAGCAGCGTGGGGGGCAGAGCTTAACCAGCGAGCTAAACGGTCGCCATCTCGACAAGCTCCCCAGTAAACGGGCACAATCTATTAAAAATCCCAACACCCTCAGCCGATCCAACCTCCTCCAGCCCCCAGCTGGACTCCCTACCTACTCCCGAGCCGATCGATGCCCTTCTTTGCGGCTTCCACCCAGCAGAAGCGGAGACGGAAGGTTGGGGCCTACCCCACGCTCACAATTCCAGACCTGGAGAAACTACTCGGCGGCTACGGAGCGCGACAAGCGCGGGACGAAGCCTCCCTCCAAAGGTCAGACCATCCGGCACACACACCAGCCATGGGCCGCCGCTCACAGCGCCCACAAGCCATAGAACAAAACCGGGACATAGGGACCATGCTTCAAAGGCCTGCTCCGGCTAAAACTACTCCCGCGGACACGCCGCGTACGGCGCCCCACTACCAACACACGGATCAACCGGAGGCAGAAACAACCTCAGAAGCCCACATAGGGCCACAACACCAACTAGACCCTCCAGCAGACATGACCCCAACATCCAGGCATGATTTAAAAATCCTATTATCGGACTTCCATAAAATCCTTGCGGCAGAACTGGCCCCCATCAAAAAGGACATCACTGCCACTATAAACAGGGTACACACTAATGAAAAACACATTACAGACATGCAAACTCACCTAGCTGAGCTGCAAGAATCAATGCACCACCTTCAGGCGCAACAAAGAGCCATAATGGCACAGCAGACAACCATGGAGGAACGCCATCGGCGCACTAATATAAAAATTAGAGGCACCCCGGCAGCCATCTTGCCAGATGAACTACCGCACTACACAAGGCACCTTCTGGCCACTATTCTGCCTCACACCACGGTCAAGAAGATGGTCACTGAGGAGATCTACCGCCTGCCTACGTCCTCAAAGGTACGCTCAAACACACTCAGAGATGTGATACTCAGGTGCCCAAATGTACACGACAAGATTCAGGTCATGTCTGCATTAAAAGGTAAAACACCCCTGATATTTGAGGGTGCTAGCCTAACCTTTTTCCAGGATCTTACAAAGTCTACCCTCATGTGGCGCAAAACCTTCAGCTCCCTCACCAACAGACTGAGGGCAGCAGACATCACCTATCGATGGGGGGCACACGGATCCCTGGTGATACCACAGAACGGATCCCAACTCACACTTGCCTCCATGGAAGAGGCACCCACAATAATACAGGCCTTGGGACTGGACCCACCGACCGCCAACTCACCCTCAAGACCCTCTACTACCAATTGGGACCCAGAGCGCACTGCATCATTTGTACCGCGGAACAGAAGCCCTCGGTCCTCGGACCCAAGACAGCCTCAAGGGACTGGCTGACAATGAGGCACAGTAGGGACACCTTCCCAGCGCTCACCTTTACCTCAGGACTAAAGACTGCAAAGTTATTTTCATTGAACGTTTAACATTTCTTATAGTACCCCATTGTTCTTGGGGGCAACAATATATTTATAGATATTTTTTTTTTTTGTGAGCCCAATTTTGGTAACCAAGTGCCGTTTTGGAAATGTTACCATAATTCCTACAGTTCGTACACTCAATGCGAAATCACAATTGTTTATTACCTTGTTCTTTCTCCTGAACCCTGTTTTTGAGCCGATGGCTGTCAGTTTGTAAGGTCTCCAAACATCTGATAGAGGTTAAAGCCAAGCTCAGTGTCCCATGACTAGGGGACATTACCCTCCTAAGGCTGAATAGGGGCACTAAAATTTAATAAACACACCTCACTACTTTCAAGCTACAAAAACAAGATTAAATGGTCTGACAAAATGTATATATTGCTAAAGCCCATTAAAGGCTGACCTTATATAGATGACTAATCTAGAATACTGAACAGTAGCCGGCCTTTAAGAGGGCAGCATAGTAAAGGTACAGGTTGTATACGACCCATTACCTACCGTCAAAGTGTCCATATGGCAACGTACATTATTCTGCAAAGATTAGGGTTTTTCCTGCACTCTTAGTGGGTGTAGAGCTTTAAGCTCGAGGGTTTATGAAGTCTAAAACGAGTCAAGAATTGCATACAAAAGCATAGGTCAGGAGAAACCAATCTAACTTCACACCATACCTGAGTTACAAAAGGACGTTTAAACGGTTTATTGTTTATGTTGTTGCGATCCCTACTAGAAGACTGACACGTACAACAATCGACAGGCCTAACACTGACATGGACCGTACTTGACTGACACCACAGGCTCAACGGGACCCACTCTCGCACGACTGGTACATCTAAGACGGGGACATACCACAAACGCTTAATGGAGTGACTGCTATACTCTTACCACGACCACCCCCCCCCGCGACTCCCTAGGTTAGGAGTTTCTATCACGTGAGGCAGAGACCACACTCACGGCAGGAGGCAGCACTGGACAGCCCACACGCTTCAGAAGTCACTCACTAGTACACACCCATCAATATGCCCACGGGACACCATACCGACACATACAGGCACTCCCAAGTGTCATAACCATGGAGGCACCACATACTCCATAACTACTTCACACACGGAACGTGGAAACCAGCACCGAATATATGACTCAAACACACAAATAACACAGGTTAAGCGGTTAATGACCCGGATCCAAGTTATTGCTTGTATTTTATAAAATTATATAATTGGTGCAGTCTCACAAGATGCAAGATAAATATGTTGATGCTATATACTGGAAATTCTGACTTGCAATGTACTGTTTTACTGTCATGCAAAGCACCGCAAAAATAAAGAATTTAAAAAAAAAAAAATACAGCAGCGTGTGGACCATTTTTAGCCCAAGGCAGCTCATCTCATCAGGCCTTTTTTAATCGAATGTATCGCCCAGTGTCAGTCCCTTCGGGATCCATCCCTCATTCATCTTAATAAAGGTGAGGTAATCTAGACTTTTTTGACCTAGGCGACTTCTCTTCTCAGTGACAATACCTCCTGCTGCACTGAAGGTCCTTTCTGACAGGACACTTGAAGCGGGGCAGGCCAGAAGTTCTATCGCAAATTGGGATAGCTCAGGCCACAGGTCAAGCCTGCACACCCAGTAGTCAAGGGGTTCATCGCTCCTCAGAGTGTCGATATCTGCAGTTAAGGCAAGGTAGTCTGCTACCTGTTGGTCGAGTCGCTCTCTGAGGGTGGATCCCGAAGGGCTGTGGCGATGCGTAGGACTTAAAAAGGTCCGCATGTCCTCCATCAACAACACGTCTTTAAAGCGTCCTGTCCTTGCCGGGCGTGGTCGTGGGAGGAGGAGGATGACTTCCACCTCTCCCCCTGTTAGATTCCCGTTGTGCTGTGACATCACCCTTATACGCTGTGTATAGCATACTTTTTAATTTATTTTGCAAATGCTGCATCCTTTCCGTCTTGTTGTAATTCGGTAAAATTTCTGCCACTTTCTGCTTATACCGGGGGTCTAGTAGCGTGGACACCCAGTACAAGTCGTTCTCCTTCAGCCTTTTGATACGAGGGTCCTTCAACAGGCAGGACAGCATGAAAGACCCCATTTGCACAAGGTTGGATGCCGAGCTACTCATTTCCCGTTCCTCCTCCTCACTGATGTCATTGAAGGTATGTTCTTCCCCCCAGCCACGTACAACACCACGGGTACCAGATAGGTGACAACGAGCACCCTGGGATGCCTGTTGTGTTTGGTCTTGCTCCTCCTCCTCCTCCTCAAAGCTACATTCCTCCTCTGACTCCTCTTCCTCACAATCCTCTTCCAGCGTTGCCGCAGGTCCAGCAAGCGATGCTGATAAGGCTGTTTCTGGTGGTGATGGTGACCACAACTCTTCCTCTTCCTCTTCACGCTCATCTACGGCCTGATCCAGCACTCTTCGCAGGGCACGCTCCAGGAAGAAAACAAATGGTATGATGTCGCTGATGGTGCCTAGGTTTGTCACCTGCTCAAAAGGACGCATGAGCCTACAGGCATTGCGCATGAGCGTCCAGTAACGTGGCAAAAAAATGTCCCAGCTCCCCAGAGGCAGTCCTAGCACCCCAGTCATACAAATATTCATTAACAGCTTTTTCTTTTTGGAGCAGGCGGTCGAACATTAGGAGTGTTGAATTCCAACGTGTAGGGCTGTCGCAAATCAAGCGCCTCACTGGCATGTTGTTTCGCCGCTGGATATCGGCAAAGTGAGCCATGGCCGTGTAGGAACGCCTGAAATGGCCACACACCTTCCTGGCCTGCTTCAGGACGTCCTGTAAGCCTGTGTACTTATGCATAAAGCGTTGTACGATCAGATTACACACATGTGCCAGGCACGGCACATGTGTCAACTTGCCCAACTTCAATGCCGCTATCAAATTTTTTACGTTGTCACACACCACTTTGCCGATATCCAGTTGCTGCGGAGTCAGCCACTTTTCCACCTGTGCGTTCAGGGCAGACAGGAGTGCTTGTCCGGTGTGACTCTCTGCTTTCAAGCAAGTCAAACCCAAGACGGCGTGACACTGCCGTAACCGGGATGTGGAATAGTACCTGGGGAGCTGGGGGGTGCCGTTGATGTGGAGCAAGACGCAGCAGCACAAGAGGACTCAGCCGAGGAGGTTATGGAAGAGGATGGAGTAGGAGGAGTAGAGGAGGTGGCAGCAGGACTGCCTGCAAGTCGTGGCGGTGTCACCAACTCCTCTGCAATGCCACGCATTCCTTGCTTGTCAGCCGTCAGCAGGTTTACCCAATGCGCAGTGTAGGTGATATACCTGCCCTGACCATGCTTTGCAGACCAGGTATCAGTGGTCAGATGGACCCTTGCGCCAACACTGTGTGCCAGACATGCCATGACTTCCTTTTGCACAATTGAGTACAGGTTGGGGATTGCCTTTTGTGAAAAGAAATTACAGCCGGGTACCTTCCACTGCGGTGTCCCAATAGCTACAAATTTTTTGAACGCCTCAGACTCAACCAGATTGTATGGTAAAAGCTGGCGGGCTAATAGTTCGGACAATCCAGCTGTCAGACGCTGGGCAAGGGGGTGACTTGGTGACATTGGCTTCTTACGCTCAAACATGTCCTTGACAGACACATGACTGTGGGCAGATGAGCGGGAACT
This sequence comes from Pelobates fuscus, assembly GCF_036172605.1. Lineage (NCBI taxonomy): Eukaryota > Metazoa > Chordata > Amphibia > Anura > Pelobatidae > Pelobates > Pelobates fuscus. The sequence continues at coordinate 75,312,362 of NC_086322.1, read as the reverse complement.
GCTCAAGGCGGGAGACGGAGTGGCGGATGGTTGAGAGGGGGCAAGGAGGACAGCAGTGGTTTATGTGGCTGAAGATGCTGGACCAGGAGGAGGAAGACGGCTTAGAGTAGGCGTGCTGCTTGTACCCATGTGTTGATCCCAAAGGCGTTTGTGATGTGAGATCATGTGCCTACGCAAAGCAGTTGTACCTAGGTGGGTGTTGGACCTCCACGACTCAGTTTCCTTTGGCACAGGTTGCAAATGGCATCGCTGTTGTCAGAGGCAGACACATAAAAAAAATGCCACACTGCTGAGCTCTGCAATGACGGCATTCTGGTGGTGGACACAGCATGCGTTGATTGGCGTGCTGTCGGGCTGACCCCGGCTGCCGATGCATGCTGTCTGACTGTGCCACTAGCTCCTTGCGACGACCCCCCCCGCTTCCAACTCGTCTCCTCCTCCTCCTCTCTGTCTCCCCATCTGAACTTTCGCCCTGTTCTTCTTCTTGCCGAGCGGGCACCCACGTGACATCCATGGACGCATCGTCATCGTCAACCGCTTTACTTGTATCTGACAACTCAGAAAAGGAAGCAGCAGCGGGTACAACATCATCATCATCATCACACCGTACCTCCATGTGTTTAATGCTGCCTGCCTGAGACATATCCCTGTTATCTACATCCTCTAGCAATAATGGTTGCGCATCAATCATTTCTTCAAACGGGTGTGTGAATAACTCCTCTGACATACCAAGTAAAGCGTCTGTGGTGCTAGTTTTGGTGGTGGCGGCAGGCGGGTGAGTGGTATCTTGAGAGGTGCCTGAAGCTAAGCTGGAGGAGGATGGTGCGTCAAGGTTCCGAGCGGAGGCTGTACAAGATTGGGTGTCCTGTGTTAGCCAGTCAACTATGTCCTCAGAACTTTTCAAGTTCAGGGTACGTGGCTTCTGAAAACTGGGCATTATTCTAGGGCAAAAGGGAATCACAGCACCACGACCACGACGGCCTTTTTTCTTTGTAAAAGCACGCTAAAGAGACACCAGATATGAATGGCAACTGTCAAAGCACGCTGGCACAGGTCTGCAGAGCACACACTGAAGGAGGCCTGACACACAGACTCTTGCAGACAACTAACTGCTCTTCTATTACAGTGAAAAAAAATTATTTATTTTAAATCTAAAGCTTAAGCTATTGTAAAAACAGATATGAGTGGTGGCACTGGGCAAGAGGGCACAGTATCCACTGTGAACCTCACACAGAAGCTGGCAGGCAGGCAACTGCTCTTCTATTACAGTGGAAACAAAATTTTGGTTTTAAAAGCACGCTATAGAGACACCAGATATGATTGGCAATGTGCACTTGAACAGTTCTGGAGAGCACACACTGTAGAGCCACTTGAAGGACACTGACTGGCTGCTATTAGCTTACACTGGAAACCTTTTTTCTTTGTAAAAGCACACTAAAGAGACACCAGATATGATTGGCAACTGTCAAAGCACGCTGGCACAGATCTGCAGAGCACACGCTGAAGGAGGCCTGACACCCAGACGCTTGTAGACAACTAACTGCTCTTCTATTACAGTGAAAACAAATTATTTATTTTAAATCTAAAGCTTAAGCTATTGTAAAAACAGATATGAGTGGTGGCACTGGGCAAGAGAGCACAGTATCCAATGTGAACCTCACACAGAAGCTGGCAGGCAGGCAACTGCTCTTCTATTACAGTGAAAAAAAAGTATTTCTTTTAAATCTAAAGCTTAACCTATTGTAAAAACAGATATGAGTGGTGGCACTGGGCAAGTGGGCACAGTATCCAATGTGAACCTCACACAGAAGCTGGCAGGCAGGCAACTGCTCTTCTATTACAGTGAAAACAAATTATTTCTTTTAAATCTAAAGCTTAACCTATTGTAAAAACAGATATGAGTGGTGGCACTGGGCAAGTGGGCACAGTATCCAATGTGAACCTCACACAGAAGCTGGCAGGCAGGCAACTGCTCTTCTATTACAGTGAAAATAAATTATTTCTTTTAAATCTAAAGCTTAACCTATTGTAAAAACAGATATGAGTTGTGGCACTGGGCAAGTGGGCACAGTATCCAATGTGAACCTCACACAGAAGCTGGCAGGCAGGCAACTGCTCTTCTATTACAGTGGAAACAAATTATTTCTTTTAAATCTAAAGCTTAACCTATTGTAAAAACAGATATGAGTGGCGTCACTGGGCAAGTGGGCACAGTATCCAATGTGAACCTCACACAGAAGCTGGCAGGCAGGCAACTGCTCTTCTATTACAGTGAAAACTAATTATTTCTTTTAAATCTAAAGCTTAACCTATTGTAAAAACAGATATGAGTGGTGGCACTGGGCAAGTGGGCACAGTATCCAATGTGAACCTCACACAGAAGCTGGCAGGCAGGCAACTGCTCTTCTATTACAGTGAAAAAAAATTATTTCTTTTAAATCTAAAGCTTAACCTATTGTAAAAACAGATATGAGTGGTGGCACTGGGCAAGTGGGCACAGTATCCAATGTGAACCTCACACAGAAGCTGGCAGGCAGGCAACTGCAATTACATTACACAGGAAAAAAAAAAACCAGCCTGATGTTCTAGCCCTAAAAAGGGCTTTTTGGGGTGCTGTCCTTACAGTAGAGATCAGATGAGTCCTTCAGGATTGTAGTGGACACTGAATACCCTAGCCTAGCTATCAATTTCCCTATCTAATCAGCAGCAGCTAAACTTTCCCTCCTCTCACTAAGTATGCAGCTTCAGAATGAATCGAAAATGGATGCTGGGAGGGAGGTTGGAGGGTGTGGAAGGGATGGAGTGCTGCTGATTGGCTGGAATGTGTCTGCTGACCGAGAGGCACAGGGTCAAAGTTTACCCAATGATGACGAATAGGGGGCGGATCGAACTGCGCATGTGTCCGCCCGCCTTGGCGAACGCGAACACGCTAAGTTCGCCGGGAACTGTTCGCTGGCGGACAGTTCGGTACATCACTATTTCAGTGTATCTTTATTAAGATTGGCTATTTAAGCTATGCTCTTTGGTTCTCTCATGGTTCAATTATTGAGTTATCTTTGCTTATTTGCCATGTGTAATACCATTATTTTACAACCTATATGGTCTCAGAGTGTCTGGTTACTCTCCTTCATTGTGGCTTCTGATTTTAGCTCATAATTCCTTACTATGCCTTCAAATTAATCCTTCAATCCCCTGTTGTGGCATCTGACCATGGCTATTGTTATCTAACTACACTTATGGATCACCCTTTCAACCTACTCCTGACTTCAGCTTTCCAGTTCTGACTATGCTCTTGTATAATTCTTAGTTGCCATAATGGACTTGCTTCTCCGCCTAGCCTTCAGAACAGTTATCGCAGTAACCTCTCACTTATCCCATCACTTCTTTCTCCTCAAACCAAGGAATCATATTGTTCCAGTTCTATTTTTGGCTCTTCATCAGTAACTACTCTTTCTGAAACTAAAATCTCTACTCCAGAACTTTGGATCTACTCTGTATTACCTGAATATGACCTGCTCTCTACCAAAAATTGCTAATTCCCCATTCCATTCCATTCCTTTACCAAAGAACTTTAGTAGAGACAGTACCAGTTTGCAACTTTTATAAGTTATGAGTGTCAACTGTTATTCAGTCTCAAACCTAAAACTTACTGCAATAACTTTGTCCATGTAAAAACATCGATTACCTTGTTTAAAAGAGACAAAATGGGCTCATCAGCTTTTGGTTTCCCAAGACCCAGTAACTGATGCTTGGTTTGTTTATAATAATTATTTGGTATATTTGAAGCTTTAGACAACATGTCCACTGCTTAAAATTCCCCTGCTCCTTAATCAAGAAAATACCCCAGTAGAGAAGTATCTAACCTCCTTTAGGTGCTGATCTGATGAAACCTTGTGAAATGAACCTGCGTTAAAATTCTAAATCTTAACCAATGAAATTTGCTTCTTTTCATCCCTCCTCTCTGATGAGGAGAAAGAAAGATGGAGATATTTATTATTATTATTTATATACTGTGCTTCTCTAGAACATTCACTTGCAAAATGTTAAACTCAAAGTGGAACAAACTCAGTAAGACCTCCCCACATTCAAATCTCAAAGTCAAACCATCAACAAAACCTTTTTTGATTGAACTCAGACATCATATTTTTAATTAAATATTATTAGAAGCTGTTATGGATTCTGGTGCAAGTATATGCCCTATTTATGAACTACTGGCTGTGAAGCTTTTTATTCCTACCCAACCTAAAGAAAACATAAATAACATTGTACTATTCAATGGTACAACTCCTAAATCAAGTCCTATCTGCATTAAACCTATTCACATTACAATTTTTATTCATTATTAACATGTTGAAAAAAACATATTGTACTATTTCCACTACCCCAAATCATTTTAGGGTTACCATACACATAACTGCCTGACTGGGGAAATCTTACTGTACCTCAGCTAAAAATAATGATCTTTATTGCAAAGAAGACATTCTATTTATCACAAATAATATATTTTTTCTGAAATTCTTAAAATGATTCATGATAATCCATTAACTTTACGTCCGGGTATTTTAAAGACCTGTTCTGCTCTTCAAATATAATTTTGGTGGCCAGGTTCCCTCAATTTTGTAAATTTATTGTATAAAGTAATATGATTTGTGTCAAAGAAAAAAAAAATTATTCAAAATATTCTAGTCATTTTTAGAATAGCAGACTGAAAATAATGTCCCATTTAAAGCCTTGCCATCCAATCCTGATGCTGCTACCACTGCCAAAGATTTTTTGTGTCCAACTACTGTATTTTAGACTTCATGGTATTCCCAAAGAAAGCAAGACATTAGCGGTATCCAATTGAACTGAAAATTTTAGTAAGCTCTTTATAACTCCCTCCTAATTGATCATAACATTCTCTCTTTTTTTCCATCCAAAGTCTAATGGGTACACAGAAAAATCTTTGAAAGTATTTGAAATTCTATTGTTGTTATTTCCAAGATAATTGTAATAGTCTATTACCCTTTTCTGAGTTTTTTTATAATAATTTAATTTATTCAGGACTCATGACTTTTTCTCAATTTGTAAGTATCACCCCTAATTTCTTAAAACATACATAACAAAGTACATGGGTACACATCGTACAATACCCCAGGTAAGTGACTTAGTTTACCATCCCTATACATCGTTGATCAGCATCCTTTTGGACCTGTGGAGATGAATGCATGTATATCTGTTGCCATTATCTCTACATAGAGATTTTTTACTATGTTTTATTTCTATACCAGCAGGTTTTATTTATCTGAGCTCTATTATTATTATTATTATTTTAATATTTGTTTTATGTGCATATTATGATTGTTTGATCTCACTTGTGGGTTATATATATTATTCATATTCCACTGTTTAGGTGGGGTTACCCCTGTTTATAGTGGGATTTCCATTGCTTTATGCCGATAACTGATACGGGAGACCCCGTCATAGTTACATAGTTACATAGTTACATAGCTGAAAAGAGACTTGCGTCCATCAAGTTCAGCCTTCCTCACATATGTTTTTTGCTGTTGATCCAAAAGAAGGCAAAAAAAAAACCATTTTGAAGCACTTCCAATTTTGCAAAAAGCTAGGAAAAAAATTCCTTCTTGACCCCAGAATGGCAGTCAGATTTATCCTTGGATCAAGCAGTTATTACCCTACATTGAAAGATTATATCCTTGAATATTCTGTTTTTGCAAGTATGCATCTAGTAGCTGTTTAAACATCTGTATGGACTCTGATAAAACCACTTCTTCAGGCAGAGAATTCCACATCCTGATTGTTCTTACAGTAAAAAACCTTTCCTTTGCCTCAGACGAAATCTTCGTCATGTCCAATATATCTATAATTCTTCTGACATTATGAACAGATCTACTTTTTACAAATCCAACCTGGTCTTTGTGTATAATGAATGGAATAATGTTATTTCATCTATCTGCCAAAATGGATGAGAATATTTTCACGTCTACATTTAATAATGAAATAGGTCTATTTTTCCTCTGATTTCTGGATTTTTATCTTGTTTAGGTATGGGTATGATGTGGGCTTTTAACATTCCCTTCGGATTCGCTCCTGTTGATGTAATTTGGTTAAATGTTATGGTGAGTGCCCCTTTAATATTATTTGCTAGGGCTGAATAAAAGAAATTACTAAAATCGTCCGGTCCAGATGATTGATTAGCCTTAAGTTTTCTTATAGCTGTTCCTACTTAATTTATATTAATTTCTTCGTTAAGTTTAACCAGTTGCTCTTCCAAGATCTTGAGGAAAACCTGCTATATCTACAGAGGACGGTCTCTCCGGTAAGTTTTATATAGGGCCGAGTAAAAAGTCTGAAAGGCCTCACCAATTTTTTTGGGGTTGAGGAGGCTGTCATTTCCCTGAGTAATCTTTGTAACTATTTTTTTATTAATTATCTATTATTTTTTAATCTATTAGACATTAATTTATCCGCTTTATTCCCTTGGTAGTACCATGTTCTTTTAAGTCGATCAAGAGTATAAGTTGCTTTTTGAAGTAAGATGTTATTAATTTTATCCCTAACTTCCTTTACCCTGTCACTCCTTTCCTTTGACGGGTTGCTCCTGTTTTCCTTCTCTATACGATCCAAATCTATATAAAATTCTGATAAATTCCAGTTGTTTCGTCATTTTTCTTGGCTACCCAATTTAATTAGGTGTCCTCAAATAGCACACTTATAAGTAGAGTTGAGCGGACACCTGGATGTTCGGGTCCGGCGGGTTCGGCGGAACTTTGAAAAAAAGTAATTGTAATGAGTCCACTTGAAATCCTTTAACTCTGATCAATTGGAGGGAAGTCTGGTGCAGAGCCACTGACTCATGCGTGCTGCAGCTGAAACTCCACTATCGCCTGCTGCTGCTCGCACAGTCTCATGAGGCAGTGAGCGGGAAGGCCGAAGTTATGCTGCAGCGCAGACAGGCGAGCAGCAGCAGGGTGAGAATGCCAAAAGCACGCACAGCTGCTACAGTGAATGTCACATCCTGTTCCAAGTTGCAGATCAGTCTGGTGATGGCTTCTGGTATCCAGTACTCTTTTTACTGAAGCTGCATCAGGGTCCTGGAATGTGGCCGCACAAATGCTGGTGCTCAACACCAGGGGGCGTGTGGTTATCCTGCACCAGACCCTGCTAATCCATTCCACACTGTGACTCATAACATCAACATCAGGCATACTGGGTCCCGGTCGTCCGACCGCCGCCCAGACAGTGTCTGAGTCCTGGTCACCTGATTGTGAAACTATGAATGGA